>NC_134645.1:28171190-28472500 GCF_030463565.1 Pelecanus crispus | reverse complement strand
CATTCTGCAAAGAAGAAATTCAATCTGCAAAAGATTTCATTTGGCACTAAGACAAAAGTTCTTTATTCCAAATACACTTTTAAAAGGTTTCCATATAGGTTTTACCTTTATTTGTGGTATTAAAAAAAAAACTTTATCAACTAATGTGCTCTCGTAAGGCCAAACTACAATTGCCAGATGATATCGTAAATAATACAAAACCCAATTAACTACTGACCCTTGAGAAAGCCTGCACACCTCTCCCCACTTTTTAATGTTTCTTTTGCCTACTTACTTTCTCAGCTGGTTTCTTCCTAACAGACTATATAATACCCCTTACCTGTTTTGCTTCAAAACTAAACACTGCCCACTCTCTGAAGTGAGAGCTTAGATGCCACTTCCAAATTTGAAGATATTTCAAGGGTGAGAGAAAGCTGACTGAGTATGTAGTGAGATGATGGGACATAGGATTCAAGCTGGGTCTGGCCAGACCGTCTAGCAGTATGAAAGAATACCGTCAACTATTCTGGCTTGCTCCAAATTTCTTTCTTGAAGACTTCAGGAAAGAAGAAAAAAAAAAAAAAAAAAATCACACTGTGATTCCTCAGTGTGAGTTTACACAAAGCATGTGTTACCCATATGAAGAAAAACAGAGGGAATTTAAGTCATCCATTGAGAAACTGGTAGGCTTTGGGTGAAAGCTTGAAAGCTGATGAAGGAGTTAGGCAGTGGCAGGGATCTGCCAGCTCTACTGACCTTGCTCCCCTTGATCATCACTCCCCTGTGCCAACCCTGCTGTGCATGCATGGCCTTCCTCAAGACAAGATTGTGGGGACAAGCACAACTTACACTGCAAACACGGCTCCAGCCTGTTCTAGGTGACAGGGGACATGATTCAGAGCAGGGAGAGTGTCCTACATATGTTACTCATTGGTGCCTGTACAAATTTGAGAAGGTTAGAAACAGGAGATAAGTGTCTGCAAGAGTATTGGCTCATACCAGGAGATAGTTGTGGGCAGAGAAATAGAACAAGAATAAGTAAGTAGGTGAGAGCAGAGAAGTCTACAACTACAGAGTGCAACAGAAGCCTGAGATCACAACAGGGACCGTCATTTTCTGGCAACAGAGAAATAGTAAAGTTTATGCTTCATCCTGATCCAGTGGCCTGCTGACATCTACAACATCCTGCTACAGGTGCCTTCTACTTTTGTAGCTCACCCAACAGTTCCATGCAGTAAATCTTCCACACTAATGAACCCTGCAGGAAGCAGAACAGTTTCCAGAAGATGTATGGTGTTTGTGTTTTCAGAAGTCTCAAATACCATGGAAAAAAACCCAAAACAACACCCACCCCCCCAACCTACAGATAGCCAATGTCTCAGAAGCAAGGAAATGCTAAAATTTACTCCACCAGTACAACCTTAATTTAGTCTCTTTTTATCAAAATATGTACACTGTCTTTAAATGCAGAAAAAAACATTAGACATATTTTAACAAAATACCTAAAATTATGACATACCTCTGGGATCTGTTTTGGTGGTTTTGGCTTTGGGTGGTTTTTTTGTTGTTGTTGTTTGGGGTTTTGTTTGTTTGTTTTTAAAACACCACACAGTGGCATGCAACCTTTCTACTATGTATACATACTACAAATTGCACACCTATATCCCTGAAGATGCTTATTTGGGAACCTTGTATTTCAACTACGTAAGCAAAACCACTACCTTACGGGCTGAAAATACATCCCAGAAGGCACACTCCGATTTGCTTGGCACTGCCCCCCGCTTCAAGCTCTGTAAGCAGACCCCCAGCCAACTAACTCACCCTAATGTCAACTGAGGAACTCTGCTGTCCTCCGAGTACTTGTTCTGTTTTCCTTGCTGACACCTCAGGAAGCAGGGACAGAAACTGCCCTAAAACACAGGCTGTGGTCCCTGGACCTTTTAGTCTGACCCTCAAGATAGAAAGAGGGGATGAGTCAGTGAACTTATGCTTTTGACAAGGTAAATTGTGAGCAAGCTGATATGAAAACACCAAGTACGAGTTACCTGCTGATTATGACAAAAATCTCGTTTGCTCCATTATTGCAGGCAATATAAATCCAGGGCATCGCACAGCTTCCTCACATATGTCCAGTGCAGAGAGGGATTTCTTACAGGTACACATGCCTCCAGAATCATTGCTTCAGTGCTAACAGTCTTCCCCTGGCTCCTTTCACTTCTCTGCTCAGAGCCCACACCCAGCCATGAAACACTGGCTCTTTTATAATTAAAAAGAGGCTTTTTTTTTTTTGTTCAGCTCAGTTATTGGTGGAGCATTGTGCCCATTTACAGTCAAAACTTCAGGACTAAAAGGTACCATAAACTTCACCTCAAAGACACCCTTCAAAGCAGAGATCTGGATGCTACAATCCCAGATTTTGTTAGCAGTTTTCATTTTTCTCTGTATACCCATTTATATTTTAATATACTGAATGGACACCCCTACATATTGCACAAAGATTGGATTTTGTTGCAGATAGACCATACCGACAAGAGTCTGGTGGAAGCATCAGTGTCTGCTGGGAGTCAGTGGCTGCAACACACTCCAAGTTCAGTACTTTGGTATTTTTCCTCAAACTTACAAAAGCAAATTGGCACTGCTCTGTACTTAGGAATCTGGGAATACTAAAAAATTCTCAGGGTACATTTAAACAGGTAGTATCTGCAAGTGTTAATTTTGCATAAACACTGGAAACGTTTATTAAAGGAAGACACAATATAGTATCAATTAGGAAGCGTTCAGCAACTAGCTAATAATAGACAAAATAATCACCTTAGGCTCTTCAGCTGTCTTTACAAGTGTTCAGTGATGAAAATATCCAAGTTAGACGAGCCTAATTGAAGACACTACTTCTCCTCACATACCTCTCTGTCTTTAAATATTTAGCTCATATAGACAGATCAAATATTTAGACCTATAAAGGTACAACCTAACTACACCTTCCCCTTCACTTCTGCACTGTCACAATATGTTGTCAGGGTCTACCTAATGGCAAAAGCATCTCCAGTTCAGGGGGAGACCAGGACATGCAGCCCTCGCTGGGCTGAAGGGGTGACTTGCTACTTCTTGATCAGCATCTATACATTGACTTGTGGCTGCTGCACCACAGGAATGCCACCAGCTCTCATGGCACCTCTCTATTTTCTTGTTTTCTCTTTTCCTTTCCACCCCTGTTCTGCACAGTCCAGACCTGGCTGGCACTACCTGTTACCCAAACTGTGAGGCACTGCAGCTCGAGAAGATGCAGGAATCCAGATGATGCACCTGAGGTCAGCTTGGTGAGCATGCAGGGTTAGCAGTTTGGGCAGGCAGTGTTTTCCCTGGGCTGTCACCATTACTACCTTCCTAGTGGCTTTCGCAGTAACATAGGCTCTGTATCAGCTCTCAAGTACTGACACTGGGAAATGCTGAAATTGCTGCTGGGTGCTGCGAGAGACTCAATGGCATCTCTTCAGCTGCCTGTTTCTGCTCAGCAAGGAACTGCCTGGAGGGAGGCTTCAGACCGTTACAGGACCTTTAAGCAAAATCCTACCTCTCCAGGAGAAACACCCTCCATGTCCTTGCTGCCTCTCACTTGCATTTCAGCTCATTATCCAGCACTTCCACAGCAAGACATTGGAGAATCACCCTTCCTTCAAGGCATATTTAGTTGAAATTTGCTGTCATTTACTGACACCATGGGAACAACAGTATTTCACTACTGCTGCTTTCAAATTAAGTGAATTACAAGAAATACTAACATAACTGAGATCTGTTCTTCTTCCCCCACCCCCTCCTTCCCCAAATCCATAGCACTGAGAGCTCCTTTTCTTTAGAGTCCTTCCCACAGGCTCGCACGTCGCAGAGATTAGCAGACAATGCAGAATTGCCTGAGAGCATGTTGGCAGGAAACAGTTAGTGTCAAATTAGCCAAGTTAATATGATAGATTGTGATAAATTGAATGCTTGGGGTACTACGTGCTTGAACTATGTGGTGCTGTGTATCACAGTATATCTATTTCCTAAAACCTCTAACTGGGCAATTTCATCCATATAAAAATGCTACTAAATATGCCTCCGCTTGTTGTCAGACAGTTTCTTGTCCTTTTCAGCAGCTATAAAACATATGGGGTTTACGTTGCTAAGAGCCTTTGTAAATCATGCTGTAATACCTATGGGTTATACTTAGCTATAGACATGTCTTCAGCTGATGTCAATTGTTGTGGCTGCCTTGACATCAGAGCCAAGATTATTTACAGCAGCTGAGCATCTCTCCTGCTGTGCTCAGCACTTACAAATGTAGGCAAATGAGATGTGGTTTTGCTTTAGGTTTAGGAGGACTTCTATGCAGAACTTGGTCTTGAGAAAGTAAAGCCAGATGCTCACTCAACTCTGGCCCATGTCCATTTGAACTTTCAAAGAGTAGATCCCTAGATATCAGTTAGTCTTTACTGACCACTCTTGCTGCCCTTTACCTTACACAGCACAAACCTAAAGAAACATCTCTGACAATACCATGAACACTTACATATATAAATATTTTTAAAGGTGTTTACCATTTGTCTCACCCTCTGACAAAAGAAGATGACAACCACCTTTAGGAGGAGCAGCTCGGACAATGCTGAATCATCTCACCAGCTTCCCTATGCAGGCAGGAAAGGGAGCACTGAAGAGGCACCTCCACACTGTAATTCACCCCACCCGAGAAGGGAAACTTCAGCCAGCTCCTACCTCCCAGGAGTGGACAGGAATGCCTGCTGGACTGTAACCACAAAAGGGACTCCAGGCCTCTTCTTCCCTCCCCTTGGGAAAGGTTTAGTCCAAGCAGGGACACCACAGCTAAGCCAAGTGCTACAGACCAGGAGTGAACTTCCTTCACAGCTGGGTGATGGGCACAGGTGCACAAGAAGGATGTTAACCACCCTGTTAACCCCGGCTCCTCCCTGAAGCCAAGGCTCCTTCTCAACTACAGACATGCTACAGGTGCCTTTGACTACTGGTGCTTAAAAAGTTTAATCTGGATCCATCCCCCTGTGTCCTTTTGAATTCTTTCTTTATCCTTCCCTATATGCCAATTAGAAAGTAATTGCTGAAAGGTATGAAACAGATTCCACATTTTTTCCACAGGTTTAAGTCCATTAATTAATAACCGAAGAATAGTTCTAACTCTCAAAATATTGCTTTTATATTTTTAGTTTTCTTATAAGGTTTATAATTACAGCTGAGCTTGTTTCCAGAGCCACTTCTTAAGCAAAGCTCTAGACAGCCCTCACAATATTACAAGCTTTGCATTGCTGCACTGCTTATAAACCTCACAGTGGAGGTTTTTGCAACTTCCACGCTATAGTTTTATTATAAGGCAACCCAATAAAAAGCCAGGCAAAAACATAAAGCACATCATAACAGGCTGGCATCTAAACAACCTTAATCCGTGCCTGCAGGAAGCACTAGACCTCACAGGGTTAAATATTATTTTTCAGTCAATCTTGTTATGCATCCCACACAGTATTTGACATGAAAGGGGATAGATGGATATAAATATAGCACATAAAGTACAGTATTAATTTTAGTACAGACAAATTATGTTAAAGGCTGTCAACATTCAGTCTGGCACAACTGCTACACAGCTACAACGTTTGGGGGAAAAAAAAAGAGGGAGTCAGGATAGTCTCATTTGTCTCCTGCAAATGGGTCATTTAAAATTAAATTCTGTGTTAACCCCACCCCTAGGCTTTGGGGAGCCTCAGTCAAAAGATGTTATTTCTGAAAGCGCTTATGCAACATTTCAGAGTGACTTCATCGTGGGTTCTGCATCAGGAAGCGGCACCACTTTGTGGAGCTCCTTGTGGGAGTGTAATGGCTCATCTGGGAGATGCCTATACTGCATCACCTGCCCAGGACGGCATCTCCTCCTTGTGTAACACTGCTTTCAGAAGATATTTGCAATTTAGGGCCTTCTTGGTTTTGTTTCTGTTTTAACAATTCTAAGAGCTTAACAACTCTTTCATTTAAATGAGAAAAAGCAAAAAAGAAAGCCAGAAAACCCAATTTCCTATTTATTTTTAGTGCCACTTAATGTGTATCCTGCTAAGCCAACAATCATCCCAGCATGAGCTGACTAGAAGCAGCAGCAGGTAGCTGCCTGGCTGGCTAGCAGGGATCAGATTGGATGAAAGAGAAATAAGTCTAGGTTTACCAAGTAGAGTAAACCCAAGCAGGGGATCTTGCTTGCACCCCCACCCACATTGTTAAAGATCTTCATTTTTGTATGGCAGGGCCCCTTAGCTCAGGATATAAAAAAAAACCCAGTAGACCCCTAGAAGGGGAGCAAACCAAGCTTCTCTCCTGGGCTCTGCTATGACGACTGCACAAGACCAAATAACTGCTGCCAAACCACCTCTGATACCAGAGCCTGACTTCTCCTGGTCATCTCTGCTTGTTGCAGGCACATTTCAGCATCACCTGCGGGGAGCAGCTTCTGTCAAACAGGGACATGAGAGGGAATTTTGCAGCAAAGACCCTGTACCCCGCAGAGATGTTTCCAGATGCAACTCACATCTGCCTGCTGGCTCACCAGCAGCTGCTCACTAACTTCCAAGCCAATACTCAGGATGGAGGCTTGGGTTTAGTACCCAATGCTCAAACACTGCCACAAAGCTTTTTCTTTTACAGATACCTGCCCATTGGAAAAGTGTACTCTATTACCTGCACATACATGCATCAGCTTTGAAACTCTGAGGCCAGGTCTCTATTCAAAAATAGACATATAGGCAAAGGCAACAGGAAAAAAAAATCCTCAAACGTGACATTTATTTTTACAACAGCATTTTCGAGTTTTCCCAACAAATAGAATCTTGTATTAATATAAGCTTTGTCTACTGTGGGAGGGCTTGCTAGAAAAACTGTACTGACGAGCCTTTGTGGTATAAGCTAGGCTTCAAACCAGGTACCACCTGCCAGCCAAAACAATGCACATGCAAATGCCTTACTATCCAAATCAAATAATAGAGCTGTGTTTTGGATATAGGACTTTGGATAAATCTAGATTTCAGATTCAAGTTCCATCCTCTATTTTGCCTTGAGCCTTTCAGCAAGAAATCCCACAATAGTCTTTTCCAAGGAAATTCTCTTATCAATGTAGTTTAAGGTCAAATTTACTGTCCCAACTTGCTTCACTAACCTACTGAAAACAGTTTGTGAATTTTGTAATAAATGACAAACAAGAAACAGGGGAAGGACAGGAAAAGAGAGTCCTGCGGCTGAGGGCATAATTTCTTTCAAAAAGCACGTACTTAGAGCTATTTAAGCACAACTCTATCTGCAAATTAGTGAATCTCTTAAAACTTAACTTTGAACCAAAGGAAGTCAAAATAGTAATACAGACAGGCCAGCTGAAGCGGACATTAACTTTTCCTTGAAACTCCTACTCCATAAGGTATGTACCTTAACATTGTTATGAAGATCCTAAATAAGACCAGCTTTCTTCATTTCGTTAGGAAAAGAGAGTTATTTGCTAGCAGAATAATATTAAGAGCCAGTGACCTATTCTGCAACCTCTTTGTGTTCAATAGGACTCTTGAAGTTCTCCTGTAGGTTTATGTCAGGCAATAATGTTATTGTAGTCAACATTTCTGTGGTGTAAACAACACAATATTTAAACTGTAGGATATATATTATACTGCAGTTGTAATAAAGTGTCTATCCAGGCTATTTTATGGCAAAAAAAACCCCATCAGCCAACCACCAAAAACCCCATCTTCTGCTATAGCAGAGAGTTTCAACTCAATGTGTTATTTCCACCTTGATAAGTCACTCACAGTACAGCACAACTTTACCTTTTCCCTAAGCAGCAGAGACAATTTAAGACATGCCTACTCTTTTGCCCCTCGCTCCCCTCTGGTTTTTACAATTCCTTGAGCTGCGCCACTGCAGCAGGTTCAGTGAAGAGCCCTGCCATCAGGCCAGGAAGGCACTGTGGACTTTGGGGAAAAAGAAGAACACCTAAAATCCAAGCATCATCACTTTTTGATCCAGAACAGTGATACTGTTCCCAGGACAGGCCCCCTTCCCTGCTAACCTGGGTGCAGACACAGGAGCACAAACCCAGGTACTAAGGAGGAAGGAAGGACCTCCCACCCCCTCACCTCCTGCCAGGAGAAGCCATCACACAACACTATCCCTTTTTCCACACCTGGCCTACAATCCCCTCTGCCCTACATTCATCACAGACTGCTAACAAGCTGCTATTTAGACTCAATGCAATAACCTATTCACAAAAAAAACAAAACCCACCACCAAAAAAAAAAAAAAAAAGCCCCACCATGTCTGTCCTCATGTTTTATCATTTTAGGACAACATAAGTACTTCAGCTGAGGCTTTGGGGCACACAGCTGAAACTCTATACAGATTGTCTTTAAAGAGACCATACTTTCCCTACAGAGTTTACAGTCTCTACTATCCAATAACTCATCACAGGCACAAAACAAGTGCAACAAGACAAGTAAAGCATGAAGAAGTGCTGGGACAAGTGCAGCAGTATCTCACAAATCTAAGCTCCTTAAGGATGGAGCAATAGAAAGCTACAACCATGCATTTTTGTTAAGAACAAGCACACAGTCTCCAGACAGACAATTAAACCTTTTCACTCTAAATTAGCATCTTGGGACCAAACACAACAAAAGAAACCACACTTTGAAAGTGAACTTACAAATCACAGTAATTCCTACAGTAGCACACAGCAGGCTTGCGGTCTACTAAGCAAACTGCCAGACAGCAAGTCCCAGGACACCAAAGTACTCCGCATTTTGGTAATAGAAGAGCTAGTTATGACTTTGCACCTACCTCAAAGGTACAACAGCCCTCAGACGCTAGGCAATATTTACATGGAAAGAAAAACAGAAGAGATACTTTTGTCCTGGGGAGCAGCCTTCTGCCCTCCCCCAAGGAATTTAAAGAGCCCAGAGGTGCCTCCTGGGAAGGCCATCAGGCAGGTGATGGCAATCAACAGCATCTCCAGTTCTACTAATGCTTTGTTTAATGGGATTAGATCGATTACAACCTTGCACTTCTCTGACTCGTTTGATATCCCCCTCCATGTGGAAAAGCCACAGCCTCCCCTGCCAGGACCTGTGCGTGGGAGTGCAGTTATCCAGACAGGACTTCCAGCCCTTGGTGATGGCACTGCTCACCTCTCCCGGTGTGTCAGGAGGAGGCTGAGTGAATGGCATAAGTGAGAAGCCCTTTCAAATAATTTGCTTTTTATCTTGTCAATGGAACAACACTCGGAATTTACACTGAAAGCAAAATACAGGAGCACGATAATCCGCCAAGCCCTTTTACCTTTATATCTCAATTTACTTGTTAAGATTAAGTGACACAGAGGTAAATCCCCTGTCTCTCTCTTCCTCCACTCAGGAGGCAGAGCTTGCCTTCAGAAACCTTAGATTAACCCCCTAGTTCACTGGGCAGCTGAATAAGAGCACTGATGGCATCTACCCACGTGCTCTGCAAGTCTGGTGACAGGATTATCAAGAGCAAGGGGACACTTCTCAGCACCAAGGCCTATGCTAGAACATGGCACATGACCCAGCAAACTGACAGCAAGATTCACTGTGGCTGTCAAATGACTGTAGCAGGACCTATTTTGCACAGCTCCAGTCACAATGTGACACCTAATGTCAAAAAGCATCTGCAACTCTTCGTCTGTCACCAGCGTCAGCCTGACTTAAAGGCATGTGCCAAGCTATAGGCAAGAAAAAGAAAGGACGGAAAGATGAGTTTGCTGGGATGCTCAAGAAGATGAGATGAAGAAGCCAGAGCACATCCCAGGCTGTCAGATTCAGCAGTGGCTTCATGGAAGCCGTACATACTTTATTAATTGGCTACCTCGTAAAGTGGAATAAATACATCACTATCATGGCCATGTCGTTGAGCTAAATTCATTCATATGCAAGTACCTCTCTGAGGCAAGAGTGAGTACATCCAGTTCAAAGTCTGTACTGCAGCTCTGGATGAAAGGTGTCTGGACGCTGTAGTGCTCTCACACTGCTTAGAACATAGCCCAGCCATGGTGACAAGTCCTGACTGCCAGCAGGAAAAACCCAGAGCCCTGTCGTTTGCTGAGCAAAGTGTTTGGAGATGCAAACAAAACCCTTTCACACAGCCAGCATTAAACGGAGCATTTGCAAGCAAGGAGAATAACCTGTGCCCCCTAAAGACCAAAGTGGCTTGGGGTTCTTCACCAGCTTGGTCAAGGCAAGCAGATACAATAGTACCTCTAGCTTTCTGCTGAGCCCGTACAGAGATGGTATTGTATTGCTCCTAGGAGATGGCTTACCCTCTACAGGGGCAACAACAGAGGGCAATATCTCTCTTCCCCTTCTCTGGCTCGCAGCAGTGGGTCAAACACCCATTTGATAGACATGCACCATCGTCTGCAGGCCAGCGCAAATTGGTCTCCAAAATGCACCACATGGCTTCATTTAAGGCAGGTTGCAAGGGCAACCCATTAGAGAGAAGACTACAACATAATTAAAATGCTCTGTTAATTTTAATTAAGCTCGTCCCACTGGCAAACCTGCTGAATCTAGGGAAACATTTGTTGTTGGGTTTCCTGTGTTTTTTGTTTTGCTTTTAGGCAAAAAAACACCCAAATTGCAAACCAGCAAGCAGCTTAAGTGATCCTGGTGAGCTTCCCCTCTAGTTCCTGCAGTTTGCAGTGAGCTCAGCAGGAGCCCATCTTAGTACTGAATATTGGATATTGTTTCCAGTTGGTCATGCAGGGCATCAAGACAACAAATTACCAGGACAGGAACCCTACCTGTCAGCTCTGTCCTCTACTGCAGGACTGGCTTTCACAGAAATGAGATGTGAATTGCAAACAAGGGACACAAAGGGTGTGAGACAGCAACTCTAGACAGGATTTGTTTTGCATTGACTAACTGCAAGGCTAGCCTTTTTAAAATGAGCTTCCATCTCAGCACATATCATGCTGCTATAGGAATTACAAAGATAAGGAACATTTTCTCAGGCACACATTCATAACACAAAACAAAGAGGAAGCACCAGGTACAAAAACTTAACAGAAAATGTAGGTCACATTCAAAAATATTATCAAGAGTATGCAGAGTATATCGTACCTCTACAATAAGCTTTGCTTTCATGAAAATTAATTAGACCCAGATTTCAAGTATTACTTTTCATTTCTGTTGTCTCAGCTCTTTGGTGTCACATCTAAGACAGCTTGGCCCTGACAGTCATAAGCACTGACCACCTCCAGCACGACCACAATGATGAGTAACTGCCCACTGAAATGAAGCCTTTGTTATCTCAAGGCAGTGCCTGAAAACTATGGTAGTCAAATCAGGTTGCTGCTGTTGAAAATTTAACTCCTCTGGAAATTTAGCTTCTTTGACAAAAAAATGCAGTTCATGTCTTGGGCAATCAGGAAAGGATTTAGGCAGATACAGGTGGCAGAAAACCACCTTCCTCCTCTACTACCTTCCTTGAGATCAGCCAGTAACACTACCAAGAGCAGCCTTTGGGTTACGTTGGGTGATGTGCGCTGAAATGGCTTGCTGGGACATGGCAGCCCACTCTGGACTGGTGCTGGGCTAGCAAGAGGCACACGCCAGCAGTGCTGCACCTGGAGACTTGGCTTCACCCAGTCATTTCTGAGCTCCATCCCTTGTAGTTTTGGCTGGGGTCAACTAGCTCGCATCTGGTCTGAGGGAGAGACTGTCCCCAGACAGGTATGGAAGGAAAGCCCTTGTCCAGGGGAGGGGAGAGGTGAGGTGAATTTATTTGTACAAGTGCAAGGCCATATTCTGCCTCTTGTCTTCAGGATGAGAAAACAGGTGACTATTGCAGGTATAACTGTAATCTCCAATGAAAGGGCCAGCAGAGACACAACAATAATTCTCCACTGATGGTAACAATGAAGGGCGATCACAGAAAAAGTCTAGGAAAACCACTGCAAGCGGATCTAATTTTTTTTTTTTTTTTTTAATTTACATGCTAAATGGGATTTGACATAAGGAAACAATTTCACACATTAGTTTCAGAGCAAAAGTTTCATTTCATCCCCTGAAGTAGAATACTGAGTGCTCAAATCTCATATTTTCCAATACACGGCCCAGCTACAGACCAGCTAAATGTTCACAGGCATCACTCCAACGTCTCTCAATTTTCTTTCTCACTTCTCTCACTGTGTCCTATTTTTGCCTTCAGGAATCTCAGTACTGCTGGTATTGCTTCTGGATTTTACCATCTATATTCAAAGATATATTTTGTACAACTAAGGAGCATGTTTAGAACAAGGAATTGTGAGAAGGTTATTATAGGAGAAAAGATCACAGCAGATATGAGAGTCAATTCAGGATATATTTTATGTTCATCTCTATCCCATGGTACCAAAAGCTGTAAAGGGAAGATGAGCCCCTTTTGCTTGGCAGAAGATGAGTCTCTTGCTGCCACCTTTTACATATTCTTTAGGCCAAGAGCTAGGGAAGGTTATAATGACCAGGCACCTGAGTACCACTGGAAAAGGAGTTTCCCGGGAGACCAGAATAGAGAAGGTAATTTTGTTTTAAAAAATATTGAGGTGTCAGGCATCTGACATAGATAAACTGCAGGGGATAGGGATGCAAAGGTCCTACTGTCCTGTATCAGTGGCTCTAAAAGTCTCACATTAGAGCTTCTTTCAGCTACCCAGAATCTCACCCAATTCCTATTGTCTTATATTTGGTGAATATGGGAAATTTGAGACCTCCTGCACCCATATTTATGCCATTCAAAGTCATGACTACACAGGTAAGCAATTCATTGCCCTAAGGAAGTCAAATCAAAGGTTTCCTGGCCATCAGTTTTTGCAGCTCCCAGAGAACAAAGAAGGATTGAGCTGAGCCCTGAGCACGGGGTCCAGGGAACTCCAGTTTATGTGCTGCACCCACAGGAAGGGAGTCCTTCATAAAATAGTATTTTTCTTTCTGCAATATTTTCTCTAAAAACATAGGGTACATAATCATAAATGAAGTCTTGCTATACCTCACTATGCCAAGTGAGACAAAAGCCCCAAAGCTCTTATAAAAATTAAAGCAAGACAAACTGTGCTCCAAATCCCCAGAAAACGAGAAAAACGTTGGAACAGAAACACAATCCATTTGGATCCTATGTTGCTGAAGCACCAGGTATTTATGTTCTGATGGAAACTGTTGGTTTGTAATGTCAGCATGTGATAGATACAACTCCTCAACAGCATGAATGGTAGCCCACAGTAACTGCATCACTGTGTGTTACTGCATGATGTCTACTGAATTTCTGCATGTTGATGTGCCTGAAAGTTTAATGCATAATGATTTGAATGTAGTGGATCCAGTTTAAATTAATATATCCTTTCAAAACTTGAAACTACGCCTTCTACTTGCCTTTGCTTCACAAGACTTAAAAATGCAAATGCGGTTTTAAGGAGCTACCTTCTAAATATGCAGCTAAAATAGTTTGTTCCGAACAGAGACAGATTTTTTGATGGGACTGTACTAAGATGTAAACATAGCCTCATATTATGTAAGCATCATTTCAAAGCACTCTCAACATATCTGTTATACCAGGCTGTTCCATGCTATAAGAAGAAACACTTTCTGTTATTTCTTCTTGCTTTTCGTGCAGACGGATACACTAGGGTTTGGAGATATACAGTTATTGTTTCTGGAATAGAGCACGAAAAACTGCAGCACGTAAGTTACTTCAAGCAACTGATAACAGGCCATTGTTCATACTGCACTACCATGTATAAATGGAAGGGCACGTTCTGTAAGCTAGCGGATATTTTATATCTGCTGACTCCTTTGCCCCTTCACAGTTGTTCCAGCAAACTAAAATTAAAGACATTTCACACTAAAAAGACTACACAGAAAAAGACACATAATGATATAGTTGCTCAGCTGTTAGTGTTACAGCAGTAGACATGGCTCAGTGTTAGCTGTCATATTAAAAATACTTCACTGTTAAATACTTAGGCATTAAGATTGGTTTATCACCTCTACATTATCTAGCATGAAACCTATTGGCAGCTGGGCACATGTCCTTGCTGTTTTGCAGCTGTGGCATGGCATTTATTAAGGAGCTTTGTCTTAGTGCTTGTTGCAAGTTATATTGCTCCTTTGAACTCTCTTACTTGCCCCTTTTAGCCAACTAGTGGCAAAGCTCACCGTAGTTATATTTTTCATACAAAGGTCACTGGACCTCGTTTCATCCCCTCCCACACCATACCTGATGACAGATTGCAAGCAGAAAGTTTCCTAGGATGGTACTTTCTCTTGGTGTGAACAAAGCTGGGGGACTTGCATGTGGGATAACATCCCTGACTGTTAACAAATCCTTCCACCTGACACAGAATCAGAGTGGAAAGACCTTGAGACAAGGGTATGCTTTAGAGAGGTTCCCTGCTCTGAACACAGCAGTGAAGAAACCCAGTTAGACGGCACAATACTGACCATAGACGAGCGATGCATGTGGTCCTCACCAGAGAACTTAAACAACATAGATGTTAACACACCTGCAGGGCAACCATTGTTGTTCATTTTTCAAATGGTGAACTAAAGCAGAGGGAGATATCACTGCTTGTCTAAAGTCAGCCTGGGAGGCTCTTGGTAAAGCAGGGGACAGCAGCTAGGACTCCCAGCTGCAGACACAGCAGCGTCACTGCCAGATGGGTGGCAGTAGCACCTCATGCTCAGGTTTTGCTCACAGCTGCAACGGGCACCGTACTGAAATGCATGGGAAAAATCACTGCATGGGTTCAGCAGTCACGTCCACAGTGCTGGCTGGACACCCAGCTTCAGGTGGAAGGGCCGGCCTCATTGTATTTGTCTAAAGTGAGATTTGTGCAAACCGCTTAGGTTCATGTTCTCAGTTTGGGCATATTTACTGAAAGCAACATAATCTTGTCAAAATGAAATGAGGAGCCGCTCCTTATGAGGAGCGGCTGAGGGAACTGGTGTTGTTTAGTCTGGAGAAGAGGAGGCTGAGGGGAGACCTTATCGCTCTCTACAACTACCTGAGAGGAGGTTGTAGTGAGGTGGGTGTTGGTCTCTTCTCTCAAGTAGTTAGCAATAGGACGAGAGGAAATGGGCTTAAGCTGCGCCAGGGGAGGCTTAGGTTGGAAATTAGGAAAAATTTCTTTACGGAAAGGGTGGTCAAGAATTGGAACAGGCTGCCCAGAGAGGTGGTGGAGTCCCCATCCCTGGAAGTGTTCAAAAAACAGGTAGATGTGGCACTTTGGGACATGGTTTAGTCCAGTCTACCCTTGATTGGCTTAGAGTAGACTTGGTAGTGTAGGTTAATGGTTGGACTGGATGATCTTAAAGGTCTTTTCCAACCTAAACAATTCTATGATTCTATATTTTTCTGATAGACTCCATGATGTTTACATCACTAAATCATATAGCCACTGTGGCAGGCAGTCACACACAGAGTGAGACAGCTATTAACTACAGCTATTATGTCCTGAATTATGAAATTATTATTACTTCTTTGGATTTTGATTGATCACATTTATTATTGTGAAATATTCTGTAATCAGCCTCATAAATAGTGTTACACTGTTTTTGATGAGATTGTACATCTGAGGAGAAAAACTTGCCTTGCTGGACAAGAATTGTAGGAAATTAAAATAGCAGAGCTTTTGGGTTGGTTTTGTAAATACTATTTTTTTTAGTGAAATCCCACATGGAAATTCATGACAAGAAAGTTTCTGGCAATTCTAAGAAGGTATGTAAATAAACTTGTAAATGAAAAAAGTTGAATTTAAAAGTCTGTGATTCCCAGCTGCTCAAGGAAACGCAACTCTCATGATCCTTACACAGCAGATTATAGTAGACAGCCCTTCCTAGTCGAGAGCGTTTTCACTTAATATGGCTGCCTGAATGAGGGCTGAAATACCAGTTCTGGACCTTCACACTCTCCCTTCCCCTTTAACCTTGGGCAAGCTGCAGTTCCTCACTGTAAAGCAGGAGTAATTATATTTACTTACTTTGCATGAGGGACTGGATAACACTCAAGGGGCACCACGCACATTATGCAAGCAGAAATGTTTCTGAAAACCAGCCAAAATAGAAGGTGGGAGCAGACCCCCACTCTGGGGATCCGTTCTCTTGCTCTTCCCTTCAACCATGTGCTGGTGAGCAAAAAGCGTACCCTCAGCTGCTGGTTTCCGAGCTTCGGTAGGGTTTGTTTGATGTGAGATCATGATCCACCCTTATGAATAATAAAAAGTAACAGGAGTTCAAATCTTTTACCAGCTGGAAAAGATTGAGCAAGCTGCAGCTTAGTTAAAAACCCCTGCCTCAAGGCTTTAATGACCAGCCTGCGTTGAACGGTAAACACCAGACAAGCCTGCTGGGAAAGAAAAGGTCCTACAACAGGGAACCCAACACCAAAGACACTTGTTTTTTCGGGGAAAGAGTCTCCTTAGGAGCTGTATGGCTGCTATCAAGGTAACAGCAATAATTCTTGCAATTTCAAATCAATTTATAGGATCTCACAAAAGCCCAGATATTTTAAGCCATTGAGTCAAACACCTCAGTTTCCTGTGTATATGGGGGGGAGGGGGGAAGGTGAAATATGGGAAAAGATGTGGTTTTTTAGCATGTCAAGCAGTTTATTTCAGAATTGCACCACTTTTTAGTTCTATTTGTAAATCTTTGTAAGATTTACAAAACAAGACAGTTTAAATGACTCGGCTCACCCATTTTTATGTTACTACAAGGATAAACAACAACATGCCGTGTTTTGGGGGGGGATGGATGTCACTGAAGCACACACAATTCAAAGATCATTGAATAGGTTTTACTTCCAGCTTCCAAAAGCTCTGCTTGTGGACTGAGTCCAAGCATGCAAAATTTCAGCCTGCATGTGTTTGCCAAAATTGCAAGCACCTAAATAATAAGGGCTTCGTGGTAATGATGCAACACACACCTATCTGCGCTATAAACAGTAAGTAAACTGAGTTAGGACTATTCATAAATTCTCCTTTTGTATATATATGTACACTGACAAAATGAAGACAATTATAACCTCAGGCTGAAAATGGAACATGGAATTTGAACACTTTGATTTAATGGACCTGGCTAATGACAACTAGTCATATGCACATGCAAGATTCAAATCTACCCAAGCTGCAAGCCATGTGTTTACTTTTGGTTTGCTGTCTGATGCTTACAGGTAGCTCACCATGCAATGAAACGGTAGCTCCTAGTCCATTTCCAAAAGTACGATGATGCCCAACCACGGAGATGGTAATGCCAGCACCAAGGGCTCCATTTCAAAACCTGCCAAGTTCCTCTGCATCCCCTCTACGCTAATGTCCTGCACACCTGCTACTTTTGCCCCTAATTCTGCCCAAACATGTTAGTCTGCACCCAGACTCTGCTCTGGGATGCACAGCAGGTCCCTGACGAGACAAAACTGTGTGCAGCGAGAGCACGGTGCAAGGTAGGCAGTAAAGCCTGCCCCTCCTGGCTTTCCTCCTTGCCTTTCAGTCTTGCAGCAGTTGACCTTGCATGCTGCCTTCCCCCATCACACCCTCACACCTCACCTCTGGCTACACAAAGTCTCACAGTCACCGGACTGTGAAATAGCTCTTTTTTCATTTGTGTCTCCTTGACGAGCTGTGATGCAGGCGCAGAGAAGCAGGTGAGAGGCTGTGCCAGCGCTGGTGAGAGCTGCGCTTGCTCTCCTGGCCTTGCTGATGGAAGCGTTTCCCAGCAGCGATGCAGAGGGAGAGAAGGAGCAGGCCATGGCCAGCCCCACTTGAACCTCAGAGTAACACGGGGACCCATGAAAGAAGGAGAAAGCTGCATGCTCCTGCATGCCCAGCCCAGGAACAAGCATGCAGGTGGTGCTGGGTGCAACTGCCCTTTCATGCTGCTCTGAATGCTGCTCTCTGGAGGCAGGAGTCCCCACGACCTGGTGAGACCGAGGACAGTGTTCCACGTGTGGAGTCAGCTCTCCTGCTCCTCCCACCCCATTTGCTTTGCCCACCCTGGCAGCTAAGGGCAGGGGAAGGGTCCCTCCCACTGCTGCTTACCTGGTGTTCTCCCCTTCCTTCAGGAGAGGGGATGTGCTGGCCATGTGCCCCAACATGATGGACACAACTCTTTCTAGACAGTGCCTTACCCATGAGAATGATGCTACCTTCAGGACTGGGTGAGGTGGAAGAAGAGTGCTGTGCTTAGATTCTCTCCATTTCCCTCCCATGGAGCCAACCACTCTCCAGTTCCCAGGCTGGATAACATGACCAGGGAAGCTCAGAGAGCTCCGGCCCCATATGACCAGTAACTCTCAGGGGGTGCTTCTTGTGTCCTGGGTGGGAGAGTGCAGCTGCCTGCAGTGAGCAGAAGACAGAATTAATGACCTTTTCTTGCCTAATTAGTTGAAGATTTAGGCATCTGGTTTTGACAGAGTAGAAAAAACTTGAAGCTTCTGTTCAGTATCTGATGCTGAACAGAGGCCTTGTATCTACAGGGATTTTAGTCTAGCACTTTTGATGAGCCTTACATTCACCCCCAGTAAATATATATTTTTGCTTTTGAAGAAACCATTCTAAAAGGAACTTTGAGGAAACCTTTGATAACTCCTCCCTTGCTTAAAAACATTCCCTTTGGTTGACAGGGTGATATCAAGACTTCAAATTGGAGCTGGTGAAATGTTCAGATCAAAAAGGATTAATTTATCTTACCAGTAATCTATATCTGCTATGTCAGACACTGTGCTGCAGCATGTCCTGCTGTGTGTGGTATGCCACTTACAGAGCAATGATAAACCTTTTTAGATAATGCCCAGTGCAAACTGTTTACCAGAATATAGATTGCTGTGAGATATAGTTAAATGTTGCTCAGAAATAAGAGATCGGGGAGGCTGACCATTTGTGAAGAGGTCAGTGATGCTTTTTTTGTTGGGTTTTGGTTTTCCCTTTTTTTTTTTTTTTTTTTTTTTGCCAGCAGCATCTAAGTGCAATAAAATATCAGAGTGAGAAAGAATTGCTATAGCAACAAAGTATGTTCTCCTAATGGAGGCTGTGTGTAACAGCCAACCACCACTAGAACTTTAAGGGGAAGGAATAAAATCCATCACAAAAGCAGAAAAAGGAAAAGCATTAAAAATTAAGACTTTATTGTTCCATGATTTATGTTTACTTCACATCTCCAGACTATCTAGAGTACTTTCAGTACTTCCCTGCTCCTATTTACTGTTTCACACAAAAATTTTCAGGAACTCTGAAAAACAATGGTGTGAACGATCTATTAGTAGTAATATAATGATTCAGATTTGCATTCAACAGTAGTATCGCTATGACTATGAGGAATTATGAGATTATAGCAGCACTGGGAGACCACAGGTAAGAGAGAAGTTAAGACTGACATGATGCCAATACACAGCAAGAGGCCATCCTTCCTGTCAAGATTCACAATGATAAAAAAAACCAGACAGTGAGGGCAGAACTGCCCCAAAGAGATGAATTGACAAGTTCAGGGTCACACAGCAAGCCAGTGGCAACATCAGGGCCAGAATGCAGGTCTCCGGTGCTCCTCTCAGTGCCCATCAGCTATTAAAGCTGTCCAGAAAACTAATCGCAATGTTCTTGTGCAGTATGATTGCCACATACCTTAGGGTGGGCTATGTATGCAGAGAAGCTGGTTTGTGTCCGAGTTCACTGTGATTGTTAAACTAGCCTAGATAACTACTGTACCCATGCTCCATTGCTGAGCCCTAACCAGCCTTCATCCTCACAGGGGCACTAAGACCATCTTTCCCTTCCCACCTTCCTTCTCTGTGGCTCAGACTGAGGTACCAGTCACAGAAGGGAAAAGGAAGACTGCAAAACAGGGAAGCTTTTGCCTTCCATAATTGTTGCACAGGATATCGGGGGAAAGAAGAAAGAGAATATAGGTTAAGGAACTTCAAGTCACAACTAGTTTTCTCCTCTGCTTCTGGCATTATGAAGCTTCAAACCCCTTCAAAGACGTTTTATACTGATGAAGACAGCCCTTGTCCTGTGTTGTAATGCTATCTCGTGCTGGCTCTGCACAGGTCTTCAAATTATAATCTAGGCTGAGAGAAATTCCTTGTTCTGCAGGTGAACAAACTGAAACACTGCATTAAGGTCTGTGGCAAACCAGGGGAAAGCAGCAGCAAGTTCTGAAGTGTTGAGTCCTACCGCCCTGGTTGAGTCTTTGGATACTAAGGACAGGGAAGAGCAGAAGTGTGTACTGAAGCAGGAAAATTGAAAGGCTCTTTTAAAAGATTCTCTCCCCACAAAGAAAATATTTTCTGGCATACCTTTGCAATGAAGCTCGTTATATGTTTCCTATTTATAACTCTCAAGTCTCCATAACAAACAAGCTCCTCAGAGGTAGAAAAGAGAGTGTGATTTGAATAGAGCTGTATATCACAGTTCGATGTTCCCACTCTGGCTATGATTTATAACAAAAGCATAGCAGCATGGGTCAGTCAGTGAGGGACATTCTGCAGCAAAGATAATTGAATAAGTTAAAGTTTTCTTATGTGTAAGAAAGACATTTTTCTTTAAATTTAAAGAGAAAATTGTTTTAGGCTCACATCCTACTAGCCTAAGCAGCATGTCTTTCTTATTTTACAGCACAGTTTCTGCTAATCAGTTCCTCCTCTAATATTTTCAAACAAGGCATTGTATCAGAGAATACAAAAGTGAGAAAAAGAAAATATGACTGACTAACCCACAACCAAGGATACAAGTTATTTCAAAATTATAGAGTGAAACCTTTAGATGTTTACCATCTGTGAAAAAAAAAAACCAAACAAAAAAACTCCCAAACACTGGAGTTTCCCATACACAGCAGAGGTCATCTTAGGTTAAAGTCATGCCAATGAGAATCAGCCCAGGCAGAACAGACAGCAACTCCTTGGGTGGGAAAGGGCAGAGAGGAGGCAGATGTGCATTCTTCCCATGATTGCTTTTCTAAACCTAAGGCACAAACTGCTGCATAATTTTTTGTGATGGACTGAGAGGAAACCATCAACCTTCTTGTTTGGAAATCTCAGAGACAACTGAAACGCAGTAGGTAAACCTATCTTCACATACACTGTAGTCAGTTTTACAGGCTGCAGCAAAATAGCAACATATCCAAATGATAATGGAGCCTAATTTCATCACCGACATAAATGTACAAACAGGGAAGAGAGCAAGGTTCAGAAAATCAAGGACTTCCATCTCCTATTCACAATGCTGCCTAGGGAACCGGAGTCATGCTCTGTTTTCATCTTCCTCTTGTCTCATGAAGCTCTTTTTACTTTCTCATCTGTGGCCCAGCTACCACCTCCTGCTCTTCTGGGTAGTCATCTTCTTAAAAAGAGAATTGTACTGCTCTGTTGTTTCAAAGATTTTTTTGTAAATGCTGATTCTCTGGGAGGGGATTCAAGGGCCCTGACTGGACACAGGGCTTCCCCAGAGCCCTGCTGCAGGCACTGATGGGACTTGTGATGCTCTCCCAGTTTCCTGCTGGTCCCCAGCATCCTTACTGTTTTGGGCATCATGGTGAAACACCTAGCTCCACTTTGGGGGCCAGACAAGTAAACTGCAGGCATTCCAGCAACAACTTTTTGGGGTTCAACCTACTGCACAACAAAAGGAGTTTTGAGAGTCTCTTGCTTATGTTCGTTTACCCTAAACTGATGAAACTATCTTTGTTAAGAAACAGAGCACATGCTGCATTTCCACTTGAAGGCTTAGCAAGTTTCTACCCAGCTGGAAACTGTTTTCCCAATCCCAGAAGATCCAGCTTGCATAAATGGTTATAAATTAGGTTACTTACATTCTGGCTAGGGGAAAAGAGGGGAAAGAATAAGGGGCTTGGAGAGGTGAGGAAGCAACTCTACATGCCTTCCACCACCTTTTTCCAGTTGCCATTGCTTACCAAGCTGCTGTCTAGGTGCCACCAGGACCTGGAGAAGAGAGCAAGGGCTCAAATAATAATATTCAATAGCTCTTGTTACAGATTCCCCATTCCCAGAAGCAGCTGACTGACCCTTGCCTCATCTTTCAGTAGAATATAGCTTATGTAAATCACACTCTAGCATAGTCCATTCCCAAATATTCATGGGTTTGATATATCGCTTATTCCTTCACCAATCAGTACACAGCTGGCTGAGCATGGGTTAATATATCAGCTCTCTCCCACTTAAGAGCTTTCCTCCTTGGGGAACATACTGATGGAAAGGCCCAGCTTTTTGACAAGGCTGATAATCAGGTGGTGTAAAGGTGTTTGGACTTGCTGGGAAGAACTTTTGTTGTCCTAGTAAGTCCTAATATGATAAAACATTAAACAAACTGCAGGGACTCCTTATGCTATCATTGACAGCATTCCATCACAGACATTAACTGGAGTTACATCATCCTTTAGTGTTTTCCCTACCTGCTCTACAAATCTACTACCATAACTAGCCGTCAGTCAAGTTTTGCTATCTTATTTTCCTACTCAAACAAAAACCTTTTTAATTGAAGAGTTATTATACACTGTGTTTGCTTTAACGTGAAGGCATATGAGAAAAACGGAAACTAAAGACTAGTTCCTCAAACAGAAGAGTTATAAAACAAAGCCATAAAAAGTGTCTCTTCCATTTACTTTGTTTGCAGATGATCTCATTTGTATTGTGGGCTCAGATTTACCCTGTTCAGATCAAATTTCTATGAATAGAAAAAAACTGTAACTGTGATAAACACCCACAATTATAGCACTTGATTTTCTCTTCCATAATTTAGCACAACTTCAGCCGGTAAACTATCTCTTCTCAGGAAAGCAAATTGTAAACCCTGAATTTTTGCACAACAGTTTGCAGGGTGTATGGTGTGCTCCTCTGACTCATTCATGTTGCCCAATGGTGCCTGAAGCAGACACTGCCAGTCATACGGTGTTTTGCCATGCTGTCATGCTGGGCTGTAATGTGAAACTCATACTGACTGCAGGTCATTAGAGAACAGATTGTGAATCTTTTCTTACTGGTGAGCAGGTTACCTGAAGTCTGTTGTTGTTCTCCCCCCTTATTTATTCAGTAAATAAGTAATAGACTGTACAAAGATGTAAAAAGAAAAAAACCAAAAGCGTAGCAAACACTTAAAGATGCCCAGATAATATGAGTGGGACAAATACACAAAACAACTACCCTTTGCCTCCTTGATATTTCATGTAGCTTAACCTTTCCAGGTGAGAGAGTGGTAGAAGAACAAACCTACAGCTTTCTCCTCCTCAGAGGACTTCAGCAAACTCCTCTTGTTGAGGACATGAGTAAGTCCTCACTGCATCAACCCTGTTATGGTGTGCTCAGCGCAGACTCAGCTCCTGGTGGCATCTAAGGGATGTGCTATGGGTAGCTAGGGAACCATTCTGCTTCTCCTGCAGAAGAAAGAGAAAGCACAGGAGTGAAATTAAGATAAACAAGCGGGAAAAAGTGGATCAGTGGAGTCAGGAGTGTCTGTTTGGAGGGTAGAAAGGCCTGTGGACTACAGTCACAGGACTGTGCTAGTAAGAAGTCCTTGAAAGGCAGAGGAAAAGAATAATCTTAGCAGTAGAGGGATGGGTTGGGTCGAAGAGAGCTGGAAAGAATGAAAATTGAAAATAAGTGAGCGAGCGACGGTCACAACAGCAGAAAGCAGAAGCTATTTGCAGTGAGCAAGCCCTGTGAATATCAGCAGTCAAAAAAAGCTTCAACAGTCCTACCAGTCCTACTTATCAATGAGATTCTTGAGTGTCATTTTCTAGCATTTCTCTAAAAGCAATGAGAACACCTAGGGAATGAAATCAAGGGTTTTATTTTTTATTTTTTAACCTACATGATACAGTACATAAAACTTCATAAAGATGAGCTGTAGATTATTGAGGGTTGCCTTATAATGGAATAAATGCACACCCTATAAAATGTGGAACACCATCATAACAATTCTCATTGTCATGATGAGCCATACACTAGGATTCTGGCCCCTGTCATTTTGCTGTGGAGGAAAGTCTGTACATCTCAATTAAAATGCTGAAACCAAATTTAGAATCCTGGCTGGGGCTACAGTCCTATGAAAATTGGCTGTGGTCACCCTGTACATAATAGGATTCAATACTTTTTCCTTTCTTTGTGAAATTTGAATAAATGAATTGAAATAATTTGCATTTTTCATAATGATCAGGGAGTTGAAATAATGAAAGGTGATCATGAATATTTTAATTGAAGAATAAAATTACATTCAAATACTCTTCAGATTTCTCTTATGCTTTCTTAAAAGATACCAATACTATAATGGTATTGTAATTTTTAGGAATGAGTTACAGATTCACATATTTGCTATTCATAAAATTCATTGATGCCTTTTTTCAAAGGTGCTTTACAAAGGATTTAGAAACCTCTTTAATCTTTGAAAATAATATTGTAGTTTGTGATTAAATATCTCCGCAGCATAACCATAAAGATATGCATCTGCATCGTAAAATCAAAATCAGAATATAGCACAAGAAGATCAGTGCAAAGTTTTTTCTTAAATTGACAATTTCCATTGTTACTAATGCTTTATGCAATATCCTTCAGGTGACCAGATCACCTAATACTGGTAAGTTTCTTACAGAATCACACAAAGAGTCCTTAGGAGTGGCACACTTCACAGAAGACAGATGTGATGCTGGAATCTACCTCGCACCAAAAATTTGTAGTTTAAGTTTCAAACCAAGGGTGTCTGTGATTCTTGCATCAAAAACTTTGCAGTTGCAAGGTTGCAAAAAGACCATGCAACTCAGAGTAAAATGGATTTGCCTTAGTGGAAGATCTGAATATCAGCTCTAAATTACACCTTCATAATGTTTGTTTCTGTTACCTGTTTTAATATTCAAGGTGTCTAAGTATTACAACAAAATACAACTGCATCTTATTGATGCTTATACAAAGTCTAAAATCATGATCAATAACCTTTAAAATGTTATCCAGAATATTATTCAAAAAGTAATATTTATAAATGTATACCCCTTCAAAGGACTGCCATTATGTTTCCATGACCTAATATCCCGCAACAACTGTGGGAAGCTCAAAATTTCTTTTGAGCATTTGCATTGTTTCAAAGCTTTTTGCTTTTAGCATTGCTTAACACTATATAAACAGTCATAATACTTTAAAAACAAAACTAATACTCAAAAAATGGAAGGATAGAGGAGCTGGCTTCATTCTTGAAATGTATATTTTTTCCGGTACTCTACTAAGGAATCTTCTATTTTTGATCATTAATTACTGTAGCTAATTAGACCTTTATATTTTTTCTCCCTAGTTATCTGAGAACATCCAGAGACACACTCCCTTTTGACCATAAGCTACAGTGAACAGACCAGGAAGTCTTGTCAGCAGAGCAGTTTCCACAATAATCTTACTGATGACAAACATATACCATTTAGGAGCCATGTACATGAATGCATATTCTCCACAGTATTTCTCTGACTGCCACAGGTCCAGGCCTAATGAGTGCAGAACCCTTTAAATCCTAACTAATTATATTTGCAGAGAACTGGGGCACTGATATATGCCAATTTTAACCTTCAAAAATGCAACACGATTTCCACACATTATATTTCTTTCAAAACCTATCACTGCAGAAGAGATATTGGTCTCAGTAGGAGTTATGTGCACCATAACTGGGAGGTAAATACTGGTTTACCTTTAAATGCAACAGCCAAGAATTGCTGCAGCCCGGACCTAAAAGGAGGAACCGTGGCATCTCGTAGGTGAGCACATGCTCTGCACTGGCATCTCACTTCGAGGGAAGCATGACCCTTGGGTGAATGGCGGCACAGCCCGACCCTTGCTGCTGTACGAGTAGCCCTGGGCTCACGCGGCTTCCTGTGCTTGCATCTGTTCCCCCATGTACCTGATGCATGATGCTGGTGAGTGACTGCGAGGCAAAAGGCAGGGTGAAATAAATGCATGAAGGACATTGAGGTACTGGCACTGCTTCATCTGTGCTCTGCTCTCACATACATTGACACAATACTGGAACAACAGACAGAAGGTCTGCGTAACAGCTGCTGTAAAATGACTTAATTTCTGATGCTAAGTGGCAATGAATGAATTGAATTTTTGGGTTGATCACACAGTACTGATCAGAGTCTGGTGTATGGCATCCCTGAAAGCAGGCTACTTGCAAGCAAGCAGTATAATTATGTGTCAAGGGGGCACACGGGCTTTCTTTGAAACGAACGGGAGCTTTTTATCTGAAAGGAAAAACAGGCAACACAGAAGGGATTTTTGAGAATCAGCTTTCACATTCCCACAATGACCAAAAAAGCTTCTCCCAAAAGAATAATCGTTTCTAAACTCCTAGCTATCCAAAAGGCACTTCTCCTTATCACCTTTAGTGGAGTCCCACTTTGCCCTGTTCCTCACCTCAGTGAAGAAAACAGCTCAGCTTTTAATCAGTTTGCAAACATAAGGATTCATTTGAGAAGCAGGTGCTTGCGCTCATCTCACTCTTTTTGTACCCGCTGCCTGATGCCCCATTCCCTTGCCTCAATTCCCCTGCCCTTGCTCAGTATCCTCCACGATGCAACCTTATCTTCACAAAACAGACAAACAGCTCCCTCCAGATGCTGTGCCAATGCCACTGCTGCGGCAATAAACTGGCAAGTGAGGAAGGAATAAAGGTACAGTTACTGAACGAAGAAGTAAATGCTTCTTCCAGAGACTGAACACATCACCTTCACTACCCTAAGGTCAGAAAATAGCAAGTTGTTTCTGAACTTCTCTCCATCTGGAAATGCAATTATTCTAGTTAATCTTAAAATGCCTTTGGCAGCTGTCACCTCATTTTTTATATTATCCTTAAAACTTTTGTAATGGTAAGTACACATGCAGTGAGAAATAATAGCCCTTTGTGTAACAAGCGATACATATACTTTGTCCAATTCTTTTTTACAGTGTTTTTCTCTCTTTCTGAGGTTATTATCACAGAAGAGACTGAAACCTGAGCCATCATACCACAGCTTAAATGCAGCAATGAAATGTTCCTTCTTTTCCTCTCCCCCCACGTTTTTTTTTTTTTTTAAACCAAAGGTGTGTAGGATGCTAATGGTGAGCAAAGTATATTATAACTCAAGTAACCTAGCCTAATCCCAGCACAGCATTTACTGCTCTGCTTTCAGGTCACAGCCTGTGTGGCCCTTTCAGGCTTCAGCCAGCCCCCAACACAGCAGTCATCCCCTGCCATGGACTTCTGCTGATGTCACAGGTTAATTAATACAGGAAAGGAGTCAGACCCTGCATAAATAAGAAATAAGGCAGTGTCTGCCATTCAGTTTTGATGCCAGGTAAGAGCTGTGGGACTAAGACAAGCAAGGAGCCTGCAGACAAGACAGCTGGAAGCACTGGTAAGAGGAGCTTACTTTGAGACAATGCAGTTGATGTGCTGAAGTGTTTGTCCTCAACAATGTCCTCAAAGTTCCTTGGTTTATCTAGGAACAGGCAGGGACAGACTGTATATTGCAGGAGAGAGGGAGCCTTGAGATCTTGGTCTCGGCACTGATCTCTGACTTGCTGTGAGATCCCAGCAGAGCCCAGAGCTCCCACTGTGCTGCATTTTCCTGGAGGTGCCCAACCTGTAGTGTTATAGCAAAAGGTAAAAAAAAAAAAAAAAAAAAACCAACAAACCAAAACCAAATCCATTGAGAAACTGATTTCAGTACCAACATTCCCTAGTGCGTACCCCCAGTGTTCAGGATGGCAAATGCTTGAAGCTAACTCTGAACTCAGGTTCGAAGTCCTCCACCTGGTCTCCTACAACGATTGTGAAGAACTTTGACTCCAAAATGTGTCAAAGACATCAGCTCTAAATTCAGGGAGTGCCTGATCATGCATAGTGCTTTTCTCCTTTTGTCCTTTTTTTTTTTTTAAACTTCTTTTATAATGCCTAATTGATGAACAGGCTGCCCAGAGAGGTGGTGGAGTCACCGTCCCTGGAAGTGTTCAAAAAACAGGTAGATGTGGCACTCTGGGACATGGTTTAGTCTAGTCTACCCTTGACTGGTTTAGTGTGGACTTGGTAGTGTAGGTTAATGGTTGGACTGGATGATCTTAAAGGTCTTTTCCAACCTAAACTATTCTATGATTCTATGAAAAATACTGACAAAATCAGGAGTGAACAACTGTCCCAGGTATGATCCTGGATTAACTCTCAGGATCTGTTGCCTTTTCTACAACCTGCCCTGGCATGGTGAAGTTTGGCACCTACCTTCTTCTGCCTGAATGTCCTTCCTCCCTGTTAAAATGCAATCTGTTTCCAGGGAGAAATATTATTTCAAATTCAGCAAGTGTTGCTTAAAACAAAGGTCACCATTAGTTCTGGATGTGCTGATGCACTGTACTTATAATAGTTCTATATCAACATTATATTTCAGAAGATGAGGCCATTATACTTATTCCACCTAGGATTCTTAGCAAGCATTTAAAGCGTGTTTTCATTAGCCTGTAGTAGCCCCTATATATTTTAACAAAATGCTCAAAGGATTTAATCTTGGAGTTTTCAAGGTAGTTTTATTTTATGATTTTACCTTTAGCCTATTATTTGAAATTTAAAATTCTGAGCCCCATCAGTATATTTGTTTCAGTGACTGAAAGAAATTAAAAATATATGTCCCAGCATATGCTGTTGGAAGAAAAATTGAAGGTCAGATTACATTGGACAGCCAGAGCTACCAAATGATTAAAGAGTGGTAGGTAACTTAGCTCCAGATGGTAGCATGTGACTGCAGGATGCTGCTTGAACAACAGAAATCTCTCTGCAATGCACAAAGGAAAATAACTACTCATCATATATTAAGGTTAGGGTAATGGAGGATTTGTGTATATACTCACTTGCAGTTGACTGACAGTCACGATACACTATTTATCAGTTGGGAATTTTTGTAGTAATCTTAAAGCACTGAAGCCATTTATAAGGTGTTCCTTTTACTGAGCATGTTTTCATCAGAAAAGTAGATAACAGGAATAACTTGCAACAGAAATCAAGCTTAATATTTCAAAGCCCTTGAAACCCTGATTAGACGGTTGCTCTGTCTCTACATAATCTCTTACTAAACTAAATTGGCGGTGCTTTGTCCACGTAAAAATAGCACTAAGACTTTGCAGCTGGAAAAAGCAAGACTCTATGAGCTCCCTGATGTGTAAGCAAGAAAAAAAAAAAAGTCTTATTTAACTAACAAAAGAATGAGATGGGGATGAAAAATGTGGATGTTAAAGCAGACTAAAAATTGATTGGCACAAAACTTTTACTCTAGTTGTAAATTTTCTGAGTAGACTGCACTTGCTGGGCAGATGACTAATTACATGCTTCTCACTCTGGACTCTTTAGGCCAAATGTTGCTCTCAGTTACCCAAATATAAATCTCAAGCAAATCTATTGATGTTATCGTAGAATTATGCCAGCTTCACTGAGAACAGAATACGATGCCTTGTTTACAAAATCAAGCTCTGAAAGGTACATCTGTGTGTGCATTTTGATTTGCCAATAAAATAATTTTATGGAGCTAAATTTATGCAAATACTTGGAATTTAAATCCAAAGGAGACCTTGTAGTCCTGTATTCATTAAAGATTATGCACCATTTTACAAGAAGGTACTCAAAAATACAATATGGAATACAATTAAAAGGAATAAATTCACAGAGGTTTCATATTTTACCAAGTCTTTGTGCCCTGTGTGTTTTTAACTGACTGCTCCCCTAGGAGCAAAGAATATATATGGCCCAGTAATCATATATGACTACCTTACAAATGCCAGTAAATTTCTCCTCACAACAGCTGAGGGAAGAAGAGAGACAGTGTTACTGCTCTATCACTAATCAAGCACTGAGTCAGGAGAAAACATGAGATTGGCCAAAGGCCAGACTGGAAGTGTAAGACATAGACAGGAGAGAAATGCAATTCTCCTGCATTAGCCCTTTAGTAGCACATGAGCCCTTCTTAGGAGATGTAGCATCATGCAAGGATGGGAGGTTGGGAAAAGATGTCTATACTAACTCCCAGATCAACACACACAAAAATTAAGTCAGAGTAACTGTTGTCTTAAGCATGTAGGCATTCATTTACACCTTTAGGTACACCAGTACAAGTGTATGCAGCTTCTTGTAGTTTGTTTCAAGTCACTGAAGACAGAACAATTTATAAAGGACCGCTGCTTCTTTCCCCTGCATGGAAAAATTCAACACTGCAGGTGAGGTGTTTGGGGAGTGCATTCCAGAAAATAAAAATCACATCAGTCTTTCGATATGAGGATCACCTGCAGGCTTTCACACAATTTTTATGGGTAAACCAACCCTGTTTAAAAGAAACCTTAAGGGATGGCTGGAGATGAAGGAATTCATTTTTAAAATAGGCATTTGGAAAAAGTGGTGAAGGAAGGAACACAATTCATTTTTCTCAAAGAAACAAGACATCAATTCCACAATGAATATATCTATAAATTATCATTTATTACTTTAAGGAAAAAAAAAAAAGTATTTCTAGCCTTGGCAACCCTGTAGTAATTCTTCTGCAGGTTGTAGAACCATGTGCTTCCTAATGGCAGGAGCTAGCCAGTTGTCAAGAAGCAAGCTTTGCTAACATGTTGGGATAGTGAAGGTAACATAAATTGCGTGTATTTGCTGTTGTTGCCAACCCTCATGCTACTTAGCTCTAAAGAATCTCTGCTTGGATTACATTAAACAACAGCAGTCTAAAGAGTCTGCTGGAGTCTAGCATAGTGGATGAGTCTACTGACTCACACCCACCTCTTACAGCTTCAATGATACTGGCCAGTACAAGGAGACAACTGCCAAAATCATCTCAAATCAGCTGGTAGAGAGCCACTACTACGTGAACTAGAGCAAATGTCAAATGAAGCACTACTAGCCAAATTGATTTTGATAGGGCAGAGAATAGAGTAACAGTTTAGGCAGACTGCAGGCAGTGGGCAAGCCATAAATTCACCAGCAGCACCATGCGGAGATCAGCAACAGAAACAGCGGTACCCAGAGCGCAGCTCACGGCGACAGCCAACTTCATGCACAAAGCACCATTCACTGCGCTGTGGAAGGCACAACCATGTTCCCCTATCAGGTGAAAGCTGGTCCCATCATTTGAAAAGCTATCAATTTTTCTGAGATATTTTATCATCCTTCCTTCAAAAACACTGAGACAGCCTAAAAAAAAAAAACCCACAGAGTTGAATGTAGCTGCTGGTGATAGTGGTAGTGATAGTCAATCACTATCTCCTCACACTCAGCTCCCAGCTAGTTTTGGAGATTGACATTTGTGCAACTGAGGGATGTGTGAGCTCATACTGTGTACTTTTTCAGGTGGTTCCAGCTCCTCCTGGATTTAATAACCAAAACATTTTCAAGCTGCACTGTCCACAGAACCCATCAATGTAGAACACATAAGTAACTCTTGAATTTTATGCACCAAACATCCATATGACTAGGTGTCTGCTACGCTGCCCAATTTCTTTTGTTCATTTGAAATACGAGCTTTCAGAGGGAGATGAATAATGTGATCTGAATTTTTCTAATATAGATGAATAGCAGTCAGACTGGAAGCTGCTCTTCATATACTAAATACCAAATACAATCCTTCCACACCTCCTTGCAATGTTCCCCCAATTCCCACCCAGCATCTTTCCTCACAACACCATTCTGCACTGAATACAGCCAAGTGGAACACGTGAGGAAAGCCAGTATTTTGTCTTTGCCTGAGAAAAGATGAACCCATGAGCTATAAAGAAAAGAATGAACAGATGCCCACTTAAACTGGAAGACATACGGAAGATACAATTTCATAGTTCACAGCTGCGCTCAGTGCAGTGGATTCCTGATCTCTCCATTTCTACAATGCAAATCATCCCCCCTATGTATCAGTGCAATGCTAACATTAACAAAAAGCAGTGCTTCTATAATGGTAGGCTGTCATCATTACAGGGAAATACTTCAGTGAGACTTTTTGCATTAGGATTGGAAATGTAAAATCTGTAAGAACAACAGAAAAGAAAAAAAAAAACAAACCAGAAACCAACCACCAACCCCCAAAAAACCCAACACAGGTTCTCCTTCAAAAGGGAGTAAAACCCCTTTCTAATTCTGAACATGACAGAATCTTTCATTTTCAAATTACTATGCAAGAAGTAATTAAGTCATCTTTGCAGAATGCTTTTTAAGAAAAATTATATAAGTAAGTTCTCAATCCTGTTTCTCAGATGAGGAATCACACAGCATATTCAGGCAAAAGAAGGTTTTCAGGCTCCAGTTCAGTGCTTCTCCCTCAGCACAGTGCTGTCTTTACAGAGAATTGATCAGCTGAAAACAAATGGGATGCAATACTCTTGATGTTTATATAGAACAAAAGGTGAAAACCCCTGATCCTCAGACTGTGAAACTTGCTTTGTGCAGACACCCCACAGCAGAAGATACTTTTGCCACGTCACTGCACTGTGAGACAACCAGACTTGTGTTTGTGGCAAGCAGTTTATATGGATATCAGGCTCCCAGGTGCTTCACAGTATTTTTATATCTTACATCACCAAGCTGTAGCATGGAAAGCTTGTTTCATTGAATTTCAGTGGCTGCACCTGCTCAGCCTCCCATGCTGTTGTATTAGGAGTCAGCTAGATGGTGCTCATAGGGTGGCAGCTGATGTGCAAAGTTAGCACTGGGATTTCGCTCCCGGCCTCTTCCCCTGCCGCCAGCATCCCACACAATCTAAGCAAGTTGTCACAAATGAAAAACCAGGACCAGGAGGAAGGGGATGAAGGAGGTAGGTGAAAGGAAACCACATCTCAGATACTGTATGAGCACAGATCCTTACACAACCGCGCTGGCTTTCGAAGGCGGGGATGCAAGTGTGAAGCTGGGGCTGGTTTCATTGTATACAAGCCAGCTCACTCGCTCCTACCTGGCAGCCTGAAAAGAGCACAGTACTGACAGCTTAGGAAGGAACCATGTTGTTGGAGAGACCTGACAATTTGAAAGTTGTTTTTCCTCTGACAGATAACAACCCTAGCTGTAAGCTTCATCATGATCCAATGGAGTGTTGTCTTTATGGATGTTTGAAGTTAAAATTAGTTAGTAGCTTTTAATGGTCTGTGAAGTTGCCTAGTTTTGTTGGATTAACTGCATACTGCAGACAGTACCACGTAAAGACACACTGTGGCTAACTCTCAGTAAATATGAAAAACTTCAAGTACTCAGGGATGGTAGACAAAGATAGATTTTGGTGTGGACATACTCTCAGGGATCCATTGACTGGCAGAATACTTATAAATTCTTAAATCTGAAGATCCCAGTTGGTCCCTTGGGCTGAAAGTTTGTATGAAAATTTCATTTCAAAATGACAAGCCTATATATGCACAAGAATGGTTTTCTAAATAAAACCCTAGATCATTTTTTATTCATCTTATGTCTAAAATGCCCAGAGGCATAGCTCCATAAAAATTTTAAACTTTAAACAAAAGCTCCTCTTGAGTTGCAGGAAAACAAAACATTCTGAAAGCAACAGTTTATATTATTTATTGTGATGTTTACTTAGCAAGAGAGGCTGATGAGTTAATTCTCAGTGGAAGTGCTGAATTACTTTAGGAACAGAAGCCCAATTAATTAAGGATCATTTCCTATTGATTTCACTGTACTACAGACCAGACTCAGAGTACCTGCTATACTCCTATACAAGATATAAATAATAAATACTTAGACCAGTTACTGCTGTCCTAATGACCTGTAATTCTCACTGAGGAAACACTTCCAAGACTTTGATGTGAACACAATAAAAGCCAGAATGCCTCTTGAAAGACAGAGAATGGGAAAAGCACAGAAGAGGCGCTACGCATACTCCAGACGAAAGACAATACCAAATGAAGAGGCAGGTTTAGAACATGGACAGAAGTGGAAATAAATACATTTGTATTGGAAAAATCAATAGGAAAATACCCGATTTCATGCCTAAAGCTGGGAATTTTTTACTCTGTAGAGCACAAAACCTGAATACTTTTGGCATACACACTATGGCCAGACTTCAAGCCCAGATTCACCTCATGACTTCATTATGAGCAGAAATCAAACCCTGCAAATCTCCTTACTTGACCACTTTGATCAGTATGCTGTATGGCATTAAAGCACCAGGGCATGGGTTTTCTTTCTAGGTGTGCTTATCCATCCTGGGGACCAACTGGAGTCCCATGTTGTGGTGTTCAGCCCTTCATGGCCCCACTGTCAACAGCCTTTCCTTACAAAGCAGCAAAGTTTTGTTGTCCAGGCTCTTATAAGGTCACAATAAGACTTGGGGTAAAGTTTTGGCTCAGTTTGCAGGGAAATTGCACTGAAAGATTATTGCAGAAAGGCAGATGTGTTGGGCTCGGTCTGGAAAATATAGCAACTATTACCTGCATTGCCAGAATACTCTATTAAGAAACTCCTAAAGTTCCGCATTCCTTTGGTACAACCATGTTTATTTATAAACAATGTACACAAAATCATCTTGTCTGAGAGACAAATACAGAAGCAAGTTGTCTGACTACAATTTTCAGATCTGCTTCTATTGAGTCCAATGCCTGGAGGTATGCTGCATCTGCTTCCTCTTAAAGCTAAGCTCTCCCAGCCTTGTCTCAGTCTGCTGCCTCTCTTGACTTCCTGACTGCTTTCTGCCCCTGAAGCCCACACAGCAGTATCAAGTCTGTGATCTAGCTTTTGTGTTTGTACTAAGTCACTAAAAAGACCACTGGGCCATAAAGATTCAATTTTTGCTAAAGGTTGCCAGGCTAACTACTAATTACTGTCTTGTATAGAAGCTTCTCTGTCAGCTCTCACTGCCTTACATTTTCTTTTCACTTAGCCTAAAAAAATGACAGAGCACACCCATGAAGTCCAGCCATGTTCACAACTCACGGTGTCCATCAGTATCACATAGAACAACAATAACATGGAAAATAAAGTACTCTTCTTTACTCAGACTGTAATATTGGGCAAGTGACTTGAGCTGAGTCCCTATATAAGGCTGCCAGTTATGAAAAATAATGCATAAAAATACCAACTTTAAAAAGATCTCTAAGTACTTTTATTATCTAAAGGAGAAGGTGAAATCCTACCTTGTTGTTATGGCAAGCAGAAAAGGAAGCTGGGAGCAGGGCTTGATATGTCTGTAGCCAACGTGCACCCAGAGCAGGAGGAGGGCATGATGGCTAAAATCAGTCCACTGACTCACCAGGAGAGCGTCCTCCAAGGCCTGAGGTCAGGCTCCTCAAGAAGCATCAGATGCATTAGCAAAGCTCCTAGCTCTTCACAGCCGGGCAGCAGTCCTCCCAGGCAGGGCTGCAGGGAGCAGGGCTGGCAGCAATGGTCTTTGAAAGCCTGTAGAAAGGTGGAAAAGAAGGGGAGAAAAAGGAAGCTCTTGGAGCCTTTGACTTCTGCCCATTAACCTCAGCCTTTTTGAGCTTAAACTCAGCAGGGACACATGGGTAATCACAGAAAATGGCTTTTTCATTTCTTCTGCTGGTTACATTTCAGGTTTGCTTAGACAGGGAGCCACAAGTATAGATTTGACTGGATGAGGCCATTCTTTGGCCTCAGGAACAAAAGAACTGAAGGAAGTGATCAAATCCAGTAAAAAAAATAGGCATTTTAAATGCTCACTAATTATTTAAAGCAAGATATTATGTGAAAATAATTGTTCCAGATCTAAGAGCATGTATACTAAATATGAACATAACATAGGAGGAGCTGGGTTTTTCAGTTTGGAGAAGCAAAGGCTGGGGGGAGCTAATTGCTGTCTTCAGCTACCTTTAGGGGGTTGTAGATAAGAGAGCCAGACTTCTCAGTATCTCACACTGAAAGGATGAGAGGTAATGACTGCATTGCAGCAAGGGCAATTATAAGTGGATATAAACAAAAAAATTCTTCACCGGGAACCTTGTCCACCACTGGAGCAAGTGCCCTGAGAGTATGAGGGATCTCTGTCCTTGGAGAATTTCAAAAAGCTTAACTTTTACTCCAACTTTATGACTGGCTCATGAGTCAAACTAAAAACTCAAATTGAAGTTGAGACAATTTATGGAGGAAGGCTGTAGACATGTGTTCTGTTTCTGCTGCCACTGACATTTGTCCCCTATCTTTCCCTGCTGTTCCACACTTCAAGGTGGCATGGATGCATCAGTGTAACTGCAAACACAGCCACTCCTCAACCCAGCTACCCAAGTTAAATGTTTTGTATGTTATAACCTATTTTCTGTTTCAGTGTATGCTGAAAGGATAACACAAAGTTGGGCAAAGCACATTTCTAATGCCCTGGTTAAGAGGGTATCATATGCCTGACCTCCAGGGCATAAACACAGGTCTAGGGACAACTAGGTTCAGGGAGACAGACATTGTTGCAACTTCTATTTTCATACTGTTCTTTCCAACTAGCAATAAATAAAAACCCCAAAAGTATCATTTTGGATAACAGAGCAGAAGCTCATGTCACTGAAAGCAACACAGGAATCTTACCTGCTGACATGCAATTATTTAACTCCCTCCATACCCTCCCCCTTGCACTAGTTGCACAGAGGGAGCACAGCATCAATATGAGAATGCCCTGATATGCAGGTGTCCACACCTGGAACAAGGAGCAGGATCCAGAGTTAAGAGTCGGTGTACGAGCAGGACAGGAGGCCCATGCAACGTGCACAAGCACATTGAAGCCTGCTCAGTGAACACTGGCTGCCTGCAGCAGTGGCCCACCTGTAGCATGATCCTAGGCTAGGGCAGCTAGGTAAAGGACAGCACCATCCCTTCAATCCAGCTCATTCTTCAGTGTTTGCAAACAAAAACATCATGGGGATAAAGTCTAGTTCAGGAATGCAAATAAAAGGGGGAGGAGGAAAAAAAAAAGTCAGCTTCTGCACAGTGTAAATTCACGGTGTCGTGATTTAGCCCCAGCCAGCAACTCAGCACCATGCAGCCGCTCGCTCACTCCCCCTACCCCGATGGGATGGGGGAGACAATCGGAGGAGTAAGAGTGAGAAACACTCCTGGGTTGAGATAAGAACAGTTTAATAATTGAAATAAAGTAGAATAGTAATGATAATAATAACAAGATAATAATGATGATAATAACAACAATATACAAAGCAAGTGATGCACAATGCAATTGCTCACCACCCGCCGACCGATACCCAGACAGTTCCCGAGCAGCGATCGCTGCTCCCCGGCCAACCCCCCCCCCCCAGTTTCAATACTGAGCATGACGTCATATGGTATGGAATAGCCCTTTGGTCTGTTTGGATCAACTATTCTGGCTGTGCCCCCTCCCAGTTTCTTGTGCACCTGGCAGAGCACGGGAAGCTGCAAAGTCCTTGACTAGCATAAGCAGTACTTAGCAACAACTAAACCATCAGTGTGTTATCAACATTCTTCTCCTACTAAATCCAAAACACAGCACTATGCCAGCTACTAGGAAGAAAATTAACTCTATCCCAGCTGAAACCAGGACACATGGTCATAACTATTTTTTATTAGCTTATTAACTATGTTAATAAACAATGTAAATAAATACAATGATCAAAATAGTCTATAAATTCACTGCATAAACAGCTGTTACTCAAAGTTGCTTAATAATTCATTTTACTCAGTTTCAGAGTAACTTCCAACAGAAAAAATACAAAAGACCACAAAAAAACAAAACCCAGAACACCACCATGTGTGCTGTGAACTCCTGTTCCTGTGGAGTCTTTAATGTTTTGGAAAATGATATACAGCAGACACAGTATTTTATGAGGTTTTTCATATTTTTGTTTTATTTAACATGTGTTCCTGTCCAACTGAATTTTTGTCAAAGCAAACTTCAAGTTTTTGTGAGAGAAAAATCCTCATGTTAGCAAAAGAGGACAACGTGACTGCAGAGCAGGGCAGTTGGCATGTGCAGGATATACCATAGCCAGGACACATCCAGTCTGCTGGGCGTTCATGTCTGCTGAGACTGGGCACTGAAATGAGGAGTTCAAACCCAGGGCATAGGAAACCCCTCTGCAAACTCCAGCTGCACTTGATCAATCTATAGGCAAAACAGGTACACTCATGTGAGAGCTTGCTCACCTCAGACCTCACTTGTGACCCCACTGGCTGTATGAATGCCATCAGCCTCAGTATTTCTTTTCCTTTTCAAATTTGTAAAATTGTCCATGTGCTGCAAAATAAGGTAAGGACACAATTAAGGAAAGTCTGATGTGTTTTATGTGTTTTTCTTAAACCTCGCCACAACCACACCTTTTTTCCTCACAGCAAATCATATTGAAGTCAGAGTTGGTCATTTTCCATGAAAAAAGATGCAAATTTTCAATCACTTGAAAATTGTTTCAACTTTTCCAACAGTATCTTCTGAGTGCAAAGTAGCTGTACAGCATCACATAATTTATGTGATAGTGTGTTATATCCAATGGTGCTCATTCAGAACAAGCATAGATTACAACACAAAGACAAGGCAAAATAAATAAGGAATGAAAGAAAAAATAATAATACTGAGGTGTTTTTTTTTTTTTTTTTACCCTCAGAGTTCAATTTAGGCACAGTGGTTATTGATTTAATTTCACAACACAGGCCCATGTTGATAAAAGATAGCACAGTATAATATACATATAACAATGGAAATAATGGAAAAACAGGAAAGTGTTTTTCTTTAACTAGTTTCATTTTGTTACTACATTGTAGCCCACATTGATCTTTTTTATTTATTAGCAAATAGTAAAGGAGATTTTTTAAGTGGGGGGAAAAGAAAAATTAATTTTGAAATTTTAATACTGTGGATGGTTGAAAAGTTTCTTGTGAAACTTCACAAGAAAATTAACTTTGAACTAACCTTTTCTCTTAGAAGTGTTTGCTTTGCATGGAAGAGAGTTATTTTTTCTAAACTGGAAAATATAAAAGTGTGGAGATGAAAAAAGATTAAGCCAAAACCAAAAAGAATTTTTTAAATTTAAGTTATTGCAACACCTCATAGAAGTTATATTTCAGATAGCTCATACTCCTTTTCCGTCTACACCCCTGCAGTGAGTTTCCCAGTTGAAAACTATATCCTGTCACACATGGGAGTCTGTGGCATCTCCTTGGGCTGCAAGAGCTCCAGTCAATTGGGTCATGCTGTCCCAAGTGAAAATAAGGAACCACACATCAGAACTATAACTTTGTAAGGTACTATGGACAACTTTTTGATTGAAATAACTGATTTTCAGGCTCAAGTTTTGCTTAATTCTACTCCCCGCCCCGCCAATAAAAGAGATCGATGGTAAAAAGAAGCATTTTCTCACCATAGCAGGCTAACTGAGCCTGAGTTGGCCCTGCTAATTTTTTTTTTTCCTGTTACTACTTCTTTGGTAGTGTGGAGCTCTGCACCGCAGGTGGGGAGATAGGATCGGTACCTGCAAAAGATGCACAAATTTACAAACTTAAAGCCTGCCACAGACCAGTCCCCCATTCAGTCTGTTACGGATCAGCAGTTTCCCAGTGTTTACCCATCCACTCAGCAGCAACTGCCACAGTATCTGTTTCCAGGAGGAAGATGAAACATTGAGGTAGGTGAAGCATTATGGCAGCAGGATTGCCTTCCTGGCATCTATACAGACAGCTGGCTTTGGCTCAGATCCTAAAGGTTTACATCAACATCAATTCCCAGATTTTGAAAGATGTGTTCTTTCAAGCATAGGAGCAAAAAAGATGTTTTTAAAAAGCCCTGCCATACCTCACCATAGAAAATTCTACAAACTACCAAGTTTAATTTAGGCTATGTCCCATGTTTTGCAATTTTATTTAAATTGCTCATAAACCGTCCCCGTGGAAAAGAATGGACAAATGGTCCCATTGCATTTTACACAAACCACTTCAAAGCGTGATTTGGAAACTGTCGCAACTCTGACACTCAGTGTAAACACCACCATATTTTTGGAAGTTTTTCCATCCAAATTCAGTAGTATATCATGAACTTGCCTCAAGTAATAATAATACAGAGCATCTCCCCCAGGATGTAGATAATACACATAATCACCACAGTCTCTGCCTATTCAAGCTAACACTTCTGAACAACAGATGTAATCTTCAGTGAAACCAAGTTTTTACAAATTGCTGTTGATACAAATCACGCTTAACTTGTCTAAGTATCTCTTCTAAAGAGCTTATGTTTTCCCTAGAGGTATTTAAATTAGGAATTCTTAACCACTAATTGAATATAAACTTGGATAACTGAGCAGGTCATCTTTGCTTCTGAAATTGGAGGCTGAAGGACCTACTGTCCAGACTGAGGGGAACGTGGCTGACATAAGCTGTATAAAAACTTCATGATATGGTAAAAGTTTGAGGGACACTGTTTCAACAGGTCTTGGGGGTGAGGAGTATCAGATGATGCTTTCAGAACTCTCCCAACAGCTTAGGATGGGATGCCACTGCCACAAAATGAGCCAAGTCGTTGCATTCATTTTCATTGCTCAGGCATGTGACAAATTAGGAAGGACTTCAGTTCAAGAGCTTGTCTACTTTTCTTTTTTGAAATGCACTAAGTATATGCTACTTTCAAACATCATTAAGACAATAAAACAATCTGACAAAAGAAAGGAATTTATAAATTGTCTGTTGCACAAGTTTTCAGAACAGAGAAAAGCAGGCTCATTGCTTTTAGGCTACCAGATCATTGTTGCATGCCACTGCAGGTATTGAATTTGGTCTAATATTTTAGAAGTCCTCCACAGCAACAGAGCTGTACATCCCCTAAGGATTTTGCAGACAGCTAAAAACTATACTTTATTATTTTTATACAATGATAATCGTTCAAAAAGTCATTTTGCACTGTTAATTGCATTCTATTTTGGTGCAGTAAATTTAGAATTATACATATTTAACCAGACATAATGCTGCCAGAAAACTACTTGATCAGCAGATGAATGTACATTGAAACAAAAGCTGTGAGTACATTTATCCAGTTAGGTATGAATATTGCCATAATGGCTCTAATGGAGGATGGAGAAATGGGGCAGCAAGGAAGAGAAATCGCACAAAGCATCACTAATCCCACAAGTGTAGAAAAAGGAAAGATAACAAGCATGATATTAACTTAAAACTTAAACTGTTCTATTTTTTATGTTAAATGCTGCAAAAGCAAGTTTCTCCTCTTTGAACTCAGGGAAAACTGTGAAGGCATACTGGGGTACATACTGAGGCTATGCTTCCAGCTGGAGGTGGACTTCAGCACAGTATAATTCAGCTTCCATCCAATTCAAACTGAAATCCACCCTGTTCTCCCCACCACCACCAGTTTTCCTCAATACAGAAACTTGATTTTTTTTTTTTTCCCCCACATATATTTGTACATTTCAGTTTTATCTTCCTGTAACACAGTATGAGATACACACATGCATGGTAATTGTGAAGTTTATGGATATTTTTTTGGTTTTGCACCTGAAGGGCAAGATACTATAATCCAGAATGGTAGATATGGTATTTCCTCATGCATTTAGGACAAGAGGTGGAAGACTGCACACAAGCTATACATGTGGTTGCTTCACAAACCCTTCTCAGAAGGTGACCTTCCGGCATCTGTGAGGGAAAAGGGTAGGTTTGTCAGAGGGAGAATTACTGGGGTTCAAAGATACAGCAGGCAGAGAACAAGGCACACGAGGCTCACTATTTCAACCCCAGCACGACAGCAGCAGCCAGAGCACAGACTTTTGCAAAGATAAGCTCTTGCAGGTGAAGAAAGGGGTACCTTTTGCTAGGGGCTTGAACAGCCTGTGCCAGGTCACAGTGGCTTTCCAAGTTGCACTCTGTTCAACCACCTTTATTACAAAACAGGCAAAAAGGATTCACCTTGCAAGAGGTAAGGTAAAAAGCAAGCCAAAAGGCAACATAAAAGGAGATCTGTCCTCAAAAGAACTATCTTTGCTTTTAAAATTACTTTGTTCTCCTTTGGGCTTGTGTAAAACAAAACCTGAGAAATGCAAATATTTCCAGTATGCTTGCTTGAAAGAACAGTGCTTTGGCAACAGAAGGTCTGTCCCAGTTGCCCTGGCTGTTCATGACTGCCCCTGGCTCAGGATCCCACTCTGCTGGCACCTTAAGCCTCCTGGCTCAGTCAGCAGTAGGAGCTGGGAAGCCCAGGGAGAAAATTGCTTTGGGAAACTGAAAAAAACCTGAAGGAGGGGCCAAGTGAGAGCTGTGAGCTTGCAATGCCCCCAGGTCTTGGGTCTGGCGAGGGACTCCTCCAAGACCTAGACCAAACCAGGCCACGAGGGACTGGCCAGACAGCTGCAGAGAGCCAGTCAGGCTTTCTGTCTGGCGGACAAGAGGCAAAATGAAAATACGTTTCATAGAATACCAGGTTGGAAGAGACTTCAGGGTCATCTGGTCCAACCTTCCTTGGCAAAAGCACGGTCCAGACAAGACGGCCCAGCACCCTGTCCAGCCAAATCTTCAAAGTGTCCAATGTTGGGGAATCCACCACTTCCCTGGGGGAGATTATTCCAATGGCTGATTGTTCTCACTGTGAAAAATTTTCCTCTCATCTCCAATCAGAATCTCCCCAGGACTAACTTCTACCCATTACCCCCTCATCTTTTCCATGTGACTCCCTGTAAAAAAGGGGTCTCCATCTTAGAATCATAGAATCGTTTAGGTTGGAAAAGACCTTTAAGATCATCCAGTCCAACCATTAACCTATACTACCAAGTCCACACTAAACCAGTCAAGGGTAGACTAGACTAAACCATGTCCCAAAGTGCCACATCCACCCGTTTTTTGAACACTTCCAGGGATGGGGACTCCACCACCTCTCTGGGCAGCCTGTTCCAATGCTTGACTACCCTTTCCATGAAGAAATTTCTCCTAATATCCAATCTAAACCTCCCCTGGCGCAGCTTGAGCCCATTTCCTCTTGTCCTATCGCTAACCACATGGGAGACCAACACCCACCTCACTACAACCTCCTTTCAGGTAGTTGTGGAGAGCGATAAGGTCTCCCCTCAGCCTCCTCTTCTCCAGACTAAACAACCCCAGTTCCCTCAGCCGCTCCTCATAAGGCCTGTGCTCCAGACCCTTCACCAGCTTTGTTGCCCTTCTCTGAACACGCTCCAGCACCTCAATGTCTTTCTTGTATTGAGGGGCCCAAAACTGGACACAGTATTCCAGGTGCGGCCTCACCAGCACCGAGTACAGGGGCACAATCACCTCCCTGCTCCTGCTGGCCACACTATTCCTGATACAAGCCAGGATGCTGTTGGTCTTCTTGGCCACCTGGGCACACTGCTGGCTCATGTTCAGCCGGCTGTCTACCAACACCCCCAGGTCCTTTTCGGCTAGGCAGCTTCCCAGCCACTCTTCCCCAAGCCTGTAGCATTGCATGGGGATGTTGTGACCGAAGTGCAGGACCTGGCACTTGGCCTTGTTAAACCTCATACAGTTGGCCTTGGCCCATCGGTCCAGCCTGTCCAGGTCCCTCTGCAGTGCCATTCTACCCTCCAGCAGATCTTTCTACCCACCCTTTAAATACTGGAACATTTGGTTTTCATTAACTTTTTACCAAAAAACCAGCCTCTTGTTAGAAAGACTGACCCCTTTTCTCTGTTGCAGAACTTGATGTGAAATGCACAAACTCATGAATAGATATATACATAACATAAATGCCCATCCCCAGAGGAAGACAGTCATGAAGGGCAGCACACATGTGCAGCAGCTTTGCAAAAGTGTAGGAAAGGGAGGGGGGGAAAACCCCCTAATTTCTTTGATTTCCTCACCAGAGTCACTTGCTGCTTTATCTCCCCAGGGGCTAGTCAAGAACTAGACTACATTTTGTTTCCCTGATGCACACAACAGAGATTGCCATGATGCAACTTCTGCTCCTTACCCATGGAAGAGGGTTTTTTTCATAGATGTAGCACTCAACCAGGAGATGAGACACTGTGGCAACATTTTTTTAATCCAAATATATCTGTACCCCAAAAATATTTTGTGTTACTGATTTCCTCCTTATTGGCAGCTAAAAATCATGAAGTTTCCAGAAACTGTGAGAGGGGGAAGGAAATCTGCAACACTTTTTGTATGAAGAAACCCCACCTTCAAGGCACCTGTAATTAAAGCGACAGAGCATAATCCTCCCACATTTGGTTACTTTACGGACACATAGAACTATACAAGGTAGCAATTTTCAGAAAAAGTTTTCTGACTGCATAACGTACAGTCACACACCTTGAATGCTGTTTCCAGCCACTCTGTCTATTAACAAAATATTTACTACCAACATGACGGTTAATTCTACATAATACTAAGGTTGCCCAACACTTTCCATTTTGAACAAGTTTTCGGCTGCTAATGGCTTTGCCAAACTTTCGTGTTCTATGCCACTGTTTGCCTCAAGTTAATTAGCTTTGTAGAGTATAGAGTACAAATATAACACACCATGCACCCACAAAGCCTTGCCTAGATTAGCAGAAATTGTAAATGATGAATTGAAAAAAATCCAGTTATCCATGTCATGCTTTGATGAGGGGATCTGAAATATGGCAGGAGGTATTTTTTGTTAAAAATGTGCTCATTGCCATTGTCGCAAAATCTGTACTACATCAATCATCTTAAAAGCTTTTGTACATTTTCCCTTACCCTCACTATCAACACACTTACTCTTAGGAAAAGCTACTTACAGTTTAGCTCCTCAAGTCCCAGAGACAGGCTACTGCAACTTAGCCTGCATGCACAAATTTGGCAGGGGAGATTTCATCTTGTGCTCTTCTGCTTAGATTTCCACTGGGCTGGGGCAGTGGAGAGGAGAAAAGGGAGATCCCAATGTCAGCAGTAACAAAACAGATGGGCAGGGGCTGATACTGGGGACACAGGGAACAGTTTGGGAAGTGGTGCCTTACAACTGACAACTGAGAAGAGAGAGAAACCAGGAGAGTGGAGGAGGGGTGTTACAAGTTGTTCAGTGGACATCAAGAGACAGACTGGGAAAGAGGTGGAAAACAGGAATGAGCAGGATAGCTGGAAGCAAATGAGTGGTGGATAAATGGAAATGAGGGAAGAGAGGGAGCCCAGGAGAGAGGGCTCTGCTTGGTAGGACTGAGAACAAAGGCACGCTCACAGTAAGTTTCGCATGGGTCTCCCACAGCACAGAGATCCTCTAATCAGCAGTGTGCAAGCCGTGAACTGACAGAGGCAAAACTAGAAAATATAGGATTGAATTGTGCATTGCAATTATACTACAGCTATTAGTTACACAGATAAGGCGGCACAGCCAGGAGGCTGGAGTCTGTGTGCAATGCACACAGCTTCTTGGTGGTAGCTGCTTCCTGGCCCTGGTATCTGAACTGGTATCCCATTGAAAGCACTTGCATTTTGGAAGCTTCTATGTTGCTCAAATGCTGGAGGTGGATTATAAAGAGGGAAGGACTGGTTAGAGTGTTTTGAGGTGTGGGAAGAAGGAAGTTGCTAAGAGAAGAGGCTAATTTGAGCTCCTAAATGTCTCATTACTTGCTCATGCATATTCCTAGTCCAAGGTTGAGAAAGAAATCACTGCATATCCAGCCCTGACAACAACTTAAAACCTGGATTCTACATTATTTCTTTCCTTCTTAGTGAGAAGGCAGGAGATGATACAAGATTTTTAGGTTGGGGCTCTGTTACTTCAGCTGTGACTTGGGCTACGCACGCACGTGTTGGGAACGATGCTCCTGCGTGTGCCTACATTCTCAGTTACGGAAGCATGCGAATAATCAGGTTCTTCTTATGTCCTTTATCCTCTTGGGACAAATGAGCACAGATAAAAACTGTCAGAGCCTTGAGTGCAATCATTTAGTACTTAGACAGCATATCTGAAAGAATATGGTAAATAGGGAGTGTGAGAGAAGACATAACTTGCTCCAAAGAAATAAAATTCTTCATTTCCCTCCTGCCTCCCCCTCAGCCATCTGCTTCATAGAGCAAGTGAGTAAAAAAATCATGATCCAGAGGGTAATGGCTGGCTAAGAGAGCCTCCTAGGTCCACTGCAGGCATGCTATGGTTCAAACCATAGCTCTTGCTCAGTGCTGACGGCCAAAGCCTCATCTTTGTAATCTATGTCCTGGCCGTGGAGTTCTCTGCTCTAATTATTCTGTATGCGTCTCTCCTTACAGCCTGGAACAGGCTAAGGGCTGAGACCGCTGGAATGGGGAAGATTTATGGAGCCAGTCAATGCTGGTTGCATTCTGCAGAACCCTGAATAAGAACCAAAAGACTCTTCCAAATCTTAGCAGAGGGAATCTTCCCTCTGGTCTGAGGATTACTCACTTCCTGGTGCGCTGAAGTTGAAGTATTAAGTAACTTTTCCCAAATATAGAATGTATCACACCCAGTCACACATACACACTGCTGCCCTCTTAAGTCAACCATCTGAGGAAGAAAATGAGATTACAAATTTAGGAGTATAATGAGATCATGTTAAATTCACACCATTTCCCCGCCTAAGCACAATCTATGTCATTAGAAAGGATTAATTTTTTGTTGCAATTTCTAATCTCATTATACCTTTTGTCATAAGAATGATTTATCAGAATTTCAATACTTAATGCTATACATTTTGTGAAATATTATATTATGCTCTAACATAGTACCTTCATTTGACTTTTCCAGTATTCTATTTTCATCAGCTGGCATCCCCTCACTCACGCCATGCTACTCACCACAGCTATAAATAGAAAGACCAGCCAGCCAAATCACACAATACTGAAAAGGTCAAAGTAGTATACTACGTTACTGTAATTTAGAGAATACTATTCACAAAGTATTAAACCTTTGATGCCTTATTTATCTGACAACCAAAGTAATGAAAATAGAAGGCATTGCAAAATTATCATATTATTACCAGAAATCATTGACAGATTGAGGGATTGCAAACCCCTCAACATTAGTATCTTTATAGCCTAATATAAATTCATGTTATTCTTTAGGTACTGTACCTCTCATGCTAGATTTCTGTGTCTCTCACCAGAAAGACAATGTTCTGTTCACTACTTCTTTCAGCTAACTTGTAAAGAAATTTAGGCAGAGGACAAAAATGTGAAAAATCAAGCTAAGGATTATTATTACTGACTCCTTACCCCCACCAAGAGAATAAAAGAATTATGGCCTTGCTCTCAAAGTCTATGGAAAGGACCTCTTTGAGCTCAGTGGCTGTGCCATAATACCTGGTCATGCAAAATTACTTTTAGAGTGCCTGTGAGCACCAGCTCTTCTGCAACGCATCCAGCATCCTGTTGCCCCTACAGACGTCCATGTCTGCATAGCAAAATGCATGTGTCCTGACAACTGCATGGTCCCCCACCTCTTTCCCCACAGCCCAGGATTCCTAAAAGACCAGGTACATACTGCAGAAACACCTGCAAATCAGCAGTTACCTCTCCAGGCCCAGGTTCAGACAGGTGTCTGATGTGCTCCCTGCATCTATGATCCTGGTACCCAATGCTGTTTGATGCTGCAAAAGTCTCTGGCTAATGTGAAGGTCAGACTCTGTGCCAAGTCATCTCAAGGTATGCAATTTTACCCAAAGAACACAAAGTACAGTTGTGCTCTTCAAGACTAGAATAGCTGTCCCAGAGAAAGCAGTCATGGCCCACATCAGATGATACTCACAACCCTACAGGTTCACAGAGTAAAAGTGAATGTTTTTTAAACTGTCTGCAGGGGAAAAAAAAAAAAAAAAAAAAAAAAAAAAAAAAAGGAAGGAACAATGTAAAAGGAACAAAGAAAGGGTATCAGCTAGGTTTTTTGAGATTGCTGCAGGAGAACTGGGTTTAGTGCACAGCCCATAGTGCACTCTGCAATATGCCCAAGACCACCTCTGGGCAAGTTCAGGTGTCCACAATCCAACAGGCTGGGGAAGATGTACTGGAAGCTGCCCTGCTTTCTCCCAATATAGACATAGGCTAATCAGGGGCAATCTATCTCACCAATGTATATTTGACTAGACCCTGGCATTATAGAGTTCTGTAAGTTTGGGGAATCAATAATAATGACATTTCAGGGGACTCAATTAATGGAATTGTAATTAACCTATGGATAACTGAGAAGTAAGCTCAGCTAATATTAAAACAATATTAATCGGTGACCTAATTTTTATCTTATGAGTCTCATTGTCTTCCATGAGAGAATATCCATTTCCCAGTAAGGGGGGATGCCAGGATAACTCTTTTTGAGGACTATTCATGATTTCCAGTTTGAAATGCCACAGTTGCAATAATGCATTGAAAGATTTCCTGATGCCAGGCTGGAGCTGATCTTGCATCTCTTTCTCTCCCACTGAGTCTGTGATAAGACATCAGAGAGGTTAGACTACAGCAAAGCTGCAGCATCTGCAGGCAGTACAGCTGAATAGCCACATTCACCCTGCTGATGATAGTTAGGTGCTTATATGTCAAAAAGAGCCTGTAGCTTCTATTTTTCATAGATGAGACTTGAAGTTTGGTTTGGGTTTGTTTCTTTTTTTCTGGGATGGGGAGGGTTTGGGGGATTTGGGTTTTTTTTTGGTGGGATGTTTTTTGTTTTGGTGCTGTTTGTGGGTTTTTTTTAGAAAAGCGCCCGATAAGACCTTGTTTAAGGCCTTGTCTACATAAAAGTAATCATAGAATCATACAATCGTTTAGGTTGGAAAAGACCTTTAAGATCATCCAGTCCAACCATTAACCTACACTACCAAGTCTACTCTAAACCAATCAAGGGTGGACTAGACTAAACCATATCCCAAAGTGCCACATCTACCCGTTTTTTGAACACTTCCAGGGATGGGGACTCCACCACCTCTCTGGGCAGCCTGTTCCAATGCTTCACTACCCTTTCTCTGAACAAATTTTTCCTAATTTCCAACCTAAACCTCCTCTGGCACAGCTTGAGCCCATTTCCTCTCGTCCTATCGCTAACTACTTGGGAGAAGAGACCAACACCCACCTCACTACAACCTCCTTTCAGGTAGTTGTAGAGAGCGATAAGGTCTCCACTCAGCCTCTTCTTCTCCACACTAAACAGTCCTAGTAGAAGTGAAGAAGCCTCTTCCCCGACAGTCACACCTCCAATATAGATGCCGTTATTCCAATAGCAAGGTTGTGCACACCGCTAGCCAGTTTATTGAGGAAGTAATTATACTCTACCCGTGTTACGCAATTTTCAGTCTAGCTAGAAAAACTAAGGCTATACTCTTACAACTGACTAAATGTCTATGGGTAAGATGAGCAAGTAACTTCCAGGAGGAAGACTGAAAAAAAAAACCAAAAAACCCAACCACCAAACAAAAAACCCCCCTACCACCAGCCTTTATCTTTGTCAGCAAAGGTTACCCAGGAGAGAGTGAGCGAGGGAGAAGTGAAGCAGTGCATCTCCCCACTGATCTGTGCCTCCTGCAGACTCCCACCCTGAGCTGGTGCCTTGGCACTGTGCTGGCGAGGCTCTGGGCCCTCTGGCAGAGCAGGTGGCCATGGGCGGGATGCTCTACTGTCCTCCTACTCCCAACAGATTTGCTGGTGCTGGGGGCGTAGAAAGCGAGCTCCACCTGAACACACTGAACCCCTTCACTTTTGGGATGATGGCTGGAGGGATGAAGAGAGCGCCTTATGGAATTTTGATTTGAATTTTATAACATATGGAAATTGGTCTGTGAGAAAAGTGAGAAATATTTAGAAACAGTTGGAAAGGCTGTCATTGAAATTTATCCTGGCTATGTCTAAACATGGAAAAGGACAACAGAAACCAATGTTAACTTAAGAAAAATGTAAAGAGAACTGACTATGCAACAAGCAGAAGGCTTATTTCTTTTTAAGTATAAACAATCTGTTGAGGAGGAAGAAAGGCAGAGCTATAAAAATAAGCCAAGGAAAGTAAAAAAATAATGAGGGTAAAAAAATAATAATACTCTGCATCAGTCTGCAGAGATTTTTTCTTGTACAGGAGTCTCTAAATATAACTTTAAGGGAGAAACCAGACAAAATATTTCTGTTCCAAAATATCACAGTGGAGAATGGTATAAAAAGGAAGGTGTACTGAGGGAAGGCGATAACCTTTAGCTATGGACAAGGTTTTTAGACACTTTCCTTGGGAGACTAATCTTTCTAGACTCCTTAGGCAGTCAATGAAATAGGCTCTAGCCCCCACAGGGCAATTCAATACCCCTAAATGCAGGTGGTGTGGACGCCTTGTTTACAGTAAGGATAAAGACTATAACAAATCACAAAACATGGGTCATTTTCTTCAAGCTTTGACTGTTTGGAGGCTTGGGCTGAATTACAGATGGAACAAACATTGCTGCCTTTAGAGCAAGTTAAGGAAATGGGTGTGAGGACACAGCACCCTTGTTTGATCCTTCTCCCTTTTTTCTGTTCATTAAGTGCAGCATTGTGCGTTGAAAACCTGCCTTCCCACTCATTCTTTTTGTGTTTTTTTTCCTCCCCTCGGCTCTGCAACGTTTCTATTCAGTCCAGTGCCACAGGCAGTCACAGGCAAAGGGAGCTGCCAGGCTGCAAGCTTGCAGAAGTGCAGAGCACCCCCTGCTTAGTCCACAGATTTCCTTCCCCACTGCTGTTTTCTACTGGTGGAGAAGTCCCAACCATAGGGAGCAACCCTTTATCCAGAACAATAACTCATTTACTATTGCAGCTGAAGTGTCCTTTGTGCAGAAAGTCTCTAGTACCAAGGTAGAAATTTTGTTCCCAGGGAACTCGTAAAAAGGCCATATTACAAAGACAGTGGAAAAATTAGTGTGGAGGCAGCCTAACAAAATATTTGAAATACCAAGATTAGCAATGACTATAATCAAGGGTAAGGACAGAAATAGAGAATGTAATTGCTTCTAATCTGAACACCATAGCATTTACCTACTTTTGATAGATGCCAAATAGGCAAGATTATCTAGATTTTCAAATGAGTTTATCGATGTACAATTGGCTGAGTGGATTGACAGAAAAAGTTATATAATATGTTGAATGTATAGCATGCTTACTATAGAAACACAATGACAGGGAATGCTGTTATTACTGTATAAAGTTGCTGAATCTAGCAGTATAAATTCAATGCAAAGCCTGAGTTACTTTTCCACAATTGTACTTTGTAGAGGCAGAGAAACATAAATTGCCCTATATTTCCTTTAAAAAGAAGTTCCATTTTAAAAGTATGTATGTATATAAATTCCAGAAAAATGATAGATTCTTCTGTTTTCCTTTCTTCCCACACTATATCTGAGAACACCAATTTCTCCTTCCTTTGTTTCACTTTTACTTTTAGGACTCTGACAGAGCTACAGTTTGGCTTAGGAAGCCAACTCACTGCATTTACTCACTCTAATTCTTTTACCTAATAACTTCTCATTGTGCAACTACTTAGAAACAACTAAACAGAAAGATCAGTACGTTTATGCTCATATTCCCAGAAGTATATAAGCAATCCTTTACTTAACTTACACTTATGAATTTCAGCTGAAAATTTATTTTCAGATCCAAACTTTCAAATCTGCTGGTTACTCATAATCCTTTCTGACAGAAGACAGGAACCACATCACATGCTGTATTTTGCCACCTGCTGCAATACAGAATTTCTGTAAACGATTGCAAGCAGTGTGCAAGCCACAGTTTATTTTTGGTAGAAATTTCTCAATAAAACTTCAGTATTGCTTATAAATTTCTGCAAAAATAAATTGAAGAATTTGAATTAATAACACAATGACTTGTTGATAATATTTGGCAGGTTTTAGGGATTTCTGAAAAAAAAATAGGAAAAGTGCACATATTCATTGAATAATGCATGTTTTGTAGTGCATTACATCAATTTCTCAAATCTCCCTAACTTGTAATAAAGCAAGCACACCCAGTGTTGAAGAAATGTGGTATTGCTTGGGTTTCATTGCACACATGCTGAAGTACCAACCTGAGCTATTCCATGACATACAAGAAAAATGTACCTGACATAGCAGGAAGACACCAAATTTGGTCTGTTAACGCAGCACACTTGTATAGCAGAGTATGGACATGAGCAAAACTGTGCCAAGCTAGAGCTGACAAAGGAGAAAAAGGAAAAGATATGGAACAAAGTTAAAATACAAGTGAAACTCTTCACGGCTGAAGCAAATGCACACAATGATCACTACTATAATTTTTCAATTTGTTCATACAGGGAATATTTAAATCATCTCATGGTATTTCCCTCCCATCCTTCCCATCACTGCCTTCCTCCTCTTGCTAGCTTTCTTGCATCATAACTTTTGTTTCTTAAGGTCAGTTGTGAGACATCTTCCTACATGCATGAATAAGGCCACAGTGAATACTGCACACTAGAAGTTGAAACAACAATCTGTTTCCTATAAACATCTCAACCAGCTGCCACCAGGAAGGCAAGGGAGAGAGCTCTTCTACTTTGCAAGTAAAGGTTCCTGGTGAGGTGACATATTTTTTTGTTTCTTTAGGTTAAATGTACTTGTTATTTACATTAAATCCATCTGCTACAACATCCTACATGCCCAATAGGACCATACACTTAAAACACATTAAAAACACATTAATGTGTCTTTCCACAATGTGACATGTTAATAGTGCAAAAAACTATTAGGACCGGGCTGTCAGGCATACGTGATAAATGAATTGCTGGGTCAGCATGAACATACACTGCACCGTAATGCATAAAAGAATACCATTAACGTATAGCAATGCAAGTAGACATAAAAAAAGAAGATCAACTTATAACCCTACTTTTTAGCCCTTCCTAAATTTTTTGCCCATTTAGCAACTAAATTCTTTGAAGCTAGCAATAGCAAGCTAGGCTAAAAAACCACCTGTGAATTAGTGGCCCATTTTTTCAAGTGCCATAGAACTATCTACGGGAACAGACATATGCAATGCACAAGGCAAAACCTGGTTTTGCCTGTAAAAATTAGGTTGTTGTCAAAGTTAGCTGTGTTCTCATTAGCATGATTGTCAACTTCAGCACATATGTAGAAGGTTGTAGTGCATGACTGGTATGCACTTTGAGGGAAATATATAACTGTTTCTTTTTTTTTTTTTTTATATCCAGGACAAAAAGAATAGAAATGTTTTAAAAAAAATCTGGACTTACCTGCCCCACTCAAACACATCTTCCATATGGTGAGATTTTGTAAGATGAACATTTAGGGAAGGAGAATGACACTGTCCATGTAGAAGAATGAAAAATACAAAGCACTGTTAGGAGCTTGGCAACAATATGTGCAGATATATTTCCTTTTAATGGCATATACATACCTACTCTACTAGTCATACACACATATCTTAGTAGGTATGACTGTATTTTCATCTTGACTTTGCTATCAAAGTGTTTCTTACTACATTTATAGGTTCCTCAAAAATATACATAGGGAAGTAAAAGGTCTTTTTGATCGGAAGAGAGGTTCCTTTGCAAGTTATCTTTGTACGCTTGTCTAAAAGCCATATAAAAACTGGCTCAGTATGTGCTTGAATCTTTCATACCTGTTTTGCTGAAACCCTGTTACTTCATGTTTAACTGCACATCTTCTAGCTGTTGTCATTTACACACCCTCCACACTGCAGGGTGCTTCAGGACGTATGTTGCTTGCTGACATACTTTTAATGAAGGAAATCCTTACAATCAGCTGGCCAACATATGAAGCTACATTTGACCACAGGGCATAGAATGAGGGAACTGTCCTTATGACAAAGGAAATCAAAACAATTCCTCCATACATTTCTGTGGAGAAAGAGGGGGAGGGGAAAAGACGCAGCAAAACCCACATCTCTATCAGAACATTATGAAAAGAAAAAGAAATCCTTTCTAAAGCCCTCAGGTTAAAAAGCACTGAGTTCCAAAATCCCAGAGGTCAATGGAAGCTGAAAGCATTTGGCATCCATTTGGACTGGCCCTATTACTTCAATACACTATTCAAATCAGCATTGCCCTCTTACCAGTTTCAGTATATATTTTCTAGCACCCAGAAGAAATCGGTGCTAACTGCAACAATTGTATTTTGGGGATGGCAGCAGTAACCATTACTAACTGCTAAAGGCAAATCAGAGACAATCTTCAGAGTCTTTTTAGCACACCATTTCCACATGCAGCTTGACAAAGATGGGAAATGATTCAGTCTGTTGCAACATACTCCACAAGGACTACAGAAGTGAATTGAAGACAGTAACAGGTAAACAGATGATTCAGGAAATACTTGAATTTAGTTATACAATATTGAGGTAAGAGTTCAGATAATCTCTCTGTTCAGTTTTCTGAGCTCAGGCTCTGGCTATGCTGAACTACCAAGCTTTGTCTTCTGCTGTGAAAGGGGAACATCACTGAAGTCACCTGCAAAGAAGAAGTCAGAGTTACAAATTCATACCAAGAACCACAGTCCAAAATGTTTTGTGTATTTCGAAGTGGGGCCCATTTATGGTGATTTTTAATGGGGCTAGAACACCTGCTCCTTTGACAGAAAACACTAACAATACATGCTACAAAAATAGTAGTGGTTCACAAATAACTTCGTAATACTTAATTAAAGTATCTACATAAAATAAAAGAACATCTTTGTGATATGTAAAGTATTTAAGCACTTATTAAAGAACTCATCCTTTCAGAAAACACAACTGATCTATTAGCACAGGCTTATTTTGTGGTTTCATCCAGCAGTCACAATTCAGGGCATTCCCAATCACCTCTTCCCAAAACACTCTACTACATACCTTCCCTCTAAGCTTTGTGGAAATGTGCCCACGATTCTCCATTCACAATTTAAGAGGCTTTTCTTAGGCACTGCCTTACTCTTTGATGTGTAGGATTTATGTACCCACTCTATTCTATTGTCTTACATAGTATGTCCACTCTGAAGACCAATTCTGGAAGTCCCCCATTTGTCAAATCATCAACAAGCTTTATATGAGGTTCCCAAAGAGAACACTAATGAACCTAGGAACAAGACTGTGCATTTAATATTTCTCATTGTATGACAATGTTGTACCAGTTCATCCTCAAAAAACTACAACAAAAGAGTCTGAAGACTACAGTCAGGAAGATGCTAATATATTTGGGCAACAGAAATACTAATTTGGTATCTTTAGAGGGGGGAAACGAGCCTTGCACATTACACATGGTGTCACCGTATGCATTCACAGGGAATTAACAGTGGGAGAAAAGGAAGATAATTATTTTTTTAAACGGTCTTTCCATCTTGGCTAGAGGAAAAAGCAGGTTTAAAGTAGCTACTGCAGCCATAAGAACAGGGAGGATGTATCTCTATGAACTCCCCAACCTGTGCTGTTCTGGGCAAGCTGTGGTCACTGAAAGAGACTCTGAAAGAGTGAAGGGAATTCATTATTGTTGCATACAGCCATAATAATGCAAAGCTGTTAAATCTCTGTGTGAACCTTTCCCATCCATTGTTGGGAGCATGTTTGTATGTACAGATCTTCTCTAATCTTTAAGTGTTATAATAAAGTTGACGCTTCAGCAAAATAACAAAACAAGACATGCACTTCTCTGAGTGCAGGACAGTTAGTAAAATCAAGGAGGTGTACCACTGCATTGGTGCCTACCATGGCAGATAGTTAACAAATGAATAAAAGATGTTGTGCTGTTCCAGGGCTACAGAGAAACATCCCTGCTAATCTTCACAGAGCAATTGCAACTGGTAGGAAAGCAGCCTGTGCTGAAGAAGCATCACCCGTTGACTGAGACATTTCAGGTTTGGGCAGACAACTGCACAGTAGCGAGAAGATATGAAAAAATCTAAGATGCTCCTATTCCTAGTGTTACTACTACTATTAATGCTATGTTTTAAAGCTTTCCCTATTTCTACGCTTTCTGTGCTTTTAACTGGCTCCTTCAACTGATCTGCAACACTGCTGAAAGGTCCCCAAACCTGTGCCTGCCTGGTGCCTGAGTCTAACTTGGTCCTCCTATACTGCTGACTGTAGAATTATTCTCCCAGCACTGCCACTCCTCACAGATGTCTTGAACTTGAATATTCTTTAGCATCTGCCAGCATTTTCCCATAGTTAAATTCCTGCTAAATACATTTTACTTCTCTAAGCCTCATCAGCTATTGCTCTAAATGCATTCCTTTAAAGGAAAAAAATCTCCACCTGCCTTTAATATGTGTATCAATAGAAGGAGGATTAGAATCAGCACTCCTAGACTGTGTTGAACAAACTTCTTTTTTCTGCCTCAGTTTATTCAACCATAAAATGGTTATAATATTTACTACAATATCTCAAAGAATAGTTAAGCAGCTTAATGTTATTAATTCAATACTACTGATTCTGACTTGCTACAGGGAATATATAAACATTTTCACCTGAAGTTGATATATATTCTTAAGACTTATAGTTTATGGTTTGTAGTCATTAGAATAACATTATCTGTAAGGTCCTATGGAGCAGAAAGTATGTATCCACATTATAGTCAAGATTATATTTTTATTTGCTAGTTATTCCTTTTAAGTAAGTCTGTAGCATTTATTTACTCCTATAGAGCAGTATTAAGAAATACTTACTGCCAGTCAGCTTATATAAATTTATTTAGAAACACATCGTTTTGAATAATTTCCCTGGAACAAAATTAATCCTTTTTTTTTTTTTTTTTTAAATACATAGGGCAGAATCTTTTTCATGAAACTGCTTTAGCAAGGTTTGTCCTTTAGGTCTGTTATTATGGAAATACTTTCAAGAAAAAGTAAAAAAAAAAACAAACAAAAAAAACCCCCCAAAACCGAAGGTAAGAATCAGTAACCCCTATAAGTACACAGAATGTCATTGTAAGATAAAGCCAAGAAATACTATTTCTGAAAGTCACAGACCTGAAACCGTTCTTTCAAAAGAAATTATAAATAACTTCCAAGTTTGATTCTGCAGGCTATATTTACTGTAACATTAACAAGTGAGAATATCTGCTGTCTCTCTAAAGGAAAGAGGGCTGCATTTAGCTATACTTTAAATCTTCTGTAAGAATTATTCTGATCCATACATGGGATGCCTGTCAGCCATTTCCAGGACTAATTGGACTAAAGTATGGCACGACCTAGTTTTTCAGCATATGCTACAGAGTTTTGAGATTCCTAAATGCTTCAGTCTTTTGAGAGGTTTGTTGTTCTCTATTAGCTACAACTTCGTTGTATCCAACTACCAGCAGAGGGAGAAAACGCGATATGAAGTATAGAAATATGATACAACACACCATCCTTCATCTGCACTACTGAAATAAATATGACGCGGTTTCAACCATTTCTTTTCTAGGACAGGGTACATGCATTGTCAGTTCCCCAGTCTATAAGTAACCTGATTAATTGTTGGGGTTTCTCCCCCCCTCCCCGCAACTTTTTCCCCTCTCTCCCCTTTTGCCTTTCATTTCATGCAGGCTGACTCTTTATGAGATGTATAAATAGTGGAAGAATTATGCAGAGGGCTTTATTATGAAACTAGAAATCATTTCATTGACATTAATGGGAAAGTCTGTCTTTTGGAGAGCTCCACATTTCTAGATGCCATTTCCTGTTCTCAAGGTCCCCTAATGCAATGAACCAGGGCAAGATGGGAATTGCTTTACCTTTCTTATGCTTCAGAGACATGTGTATATGAGATGGGCTGCCGAAAGGCTACATTTTTTTTATAATACTAGCAGTTAGTCTTCTATATAGACTGGCTTCTGTTTTATTTAACAATTTGCTAAGCTTATTGGCACACATGCAGTTCTTTTAATCAGAGATGACCACATTTCCCCCTAAAGCTGCCCTCCCCACATCTGTGCAAGCACACACATACACACAAAGCCATATAATACGCTATTTAAATAAAGTGCTTTCTCATTCCTTCCTTAGGCATAAAACCTGTCAGTTGTAACAGAGACAAAGGGCAGACAGGTCCTGCTGCTGCCTCATTGCCTGCTAGCTTCTGGCACTGGGAGACTTGGCTGGCTAGGTCAGGTGTTCAGTCCTCTCTGCGTGGATCCTCACACTCCAGGTGAAGACACAATTGTGACTGACAAGTTAATGCTCTCTGCTCAGGATCCCCATCTACTGCCTGGAGCATGGTATCATGCACCACCTGCTTTAAATAAGGGGCTGGGGATGCATTGGTACAGCCAAAGGGTAGAGCTCCGAGGCATAAATTACTTTCTTATTGCTCTCATACTCCTAAAGCAGTCTGCCCTTTAGGTTGCTCTGCTCTTTCCAGCTGTAGCATGTTACACACACAGATGATCATGGACCTAATAGCAAGTGATAGCAGTGCTAAATCATCTGACACTTCTAGCTGTCTACAGGTGCCCATGAATCATCTGGTGTTTGGAGAATTTCTGTTCCAAGGCTGAATTAAACCAAGCTATGGAGGGGTGAATGATGACCAAAAAACATCAGACACTCACTGTATCAAACACCCTCATTGATAAGACACTCAGCAGAAATGGGATAAACCCCAAGTGAGGTCCTTGCTCTGCCAGCAATCAGAGGTTTGGCTCCAAGTCTCCTGTACAACAGACCTCACTTTCTGCTACTGCAGGACTGGCTTCTCCAAAACAGAAATTGGGAGAAATCCCTCTGTTCCCACTTACATCTCCCTAGGTTAGAAGGGACATCAGAAACTTTAAGGAGAGCAGTTTCAGAAGGCAGAGAAGGTCTTGAATAGGGCTGCAAAGAGGGAACGAGAGGTAGCAGTTCAAATAATAGTACAGACCAGGGGAGAAAAGCTCTACACTGATATGCAGAGAAGCAGAGGAGTCCACGATTTAATATTTGTATCACGTGAGGGGTATTATGACAAATAAAGTTTGTTGCCATCAAAGGCCGTTGGAACCGTACAGGCACCACCTTCACAAGGGGGACTGGCAGAGGGAAAGGTTATCCATTGTGTTCTACAAAACCAGGCCCGTGGACTTCAGTGAAGTCACTGCAGCACAGCAAAGGAAAAATCAGGCCTATGCTGTGCTACAAATGGCTTGTGCAGGATTGTGGGTGTATTTAATTCAGCATGGCAAGGACTATTTACCCAGATTATTTATTGCTCCTTTTTTAAATAAGGTTGTGGCTTGTTTTCCCCTCAAAAAGTCACGTTTCTTACTCTCATTTGTAACTTGCCAGGGGCAAGTAAAGCATAAAGGCCTAGCAGGACAGCTGATTTTAGACCTACACTGCTAGTGGCATTTGCTGCTTGTATCAACTTCTACAAATGGGGCAGTCATAGGGAAATGGTTTCCCAAGTAGCAAGTTATACAGTATATTTAGAAAGTACCGATTCACTTAGAGAAGCATGCAGTCAGAATAAAAGCATTAGATATGGGAAACAGCACATTTCATAGCATCAACATGCTGCAGAGAAGGCTCATAGCCAGTGCTAACGTGCTTATTGTTACCTGTTCCCATCACTGGGAAGAAAGCACAGTGTCATTAAAAGATTGATCTCCTGGAAACAATGCTTAATAAAAAGAAAAAACCCTGAAAGTAGTTACACATTTTCAAATACTGTTCTCCACTTAATTTTGCCCGAGTTGTTTGTAAGCAGCTACAAATGTCTAAATACCAATCTCAAGTCTATGGACTTGATTCTGCTTCCACTCAGACCAGTGCAAGTCTAGAGCAAGTTAACTGAAGTTAATGTAGAAACAAAGGAATAAAACTAATGCAAGTGAAACATGAATTAGACCTGGTCTACAAAAAGGTTTAAGAAAAAAACCCAGCTTCAATTTGCTGGTTCAATCAAGCCAAAGTAAGAACAGTATTGGCAGAAACACTTATAGAAGACATGATATTTTATGCTCTGTTTGTAAAATTTTTTTTAAGGAGACATGACATAGTACCTGAACTTGTCATTTTAGGGGGAACACAACTGTGATCTGATAGCACTCACTGTTTGGGGATTGTATTTTTTTCAATATTGTGTTAAATATCATATGCTGCAGACCAAATTCTTAACTAATTTAAGTGGATATAACACCTTTAATTTCAGTGCAACTCCTTTAGTTCATAGTACTGCTCAGCACTGACATTTTCATGCAATGTATTACTACAAGCCAATGCAATTTAACACCACAATCACAGCAGTATTTGGTAGGGACTGAATGAGCTCTATTTGTTAAAGCTAAGACTAGAAAAGACTATTACATTATACAGTCTGATCTACTGGACAGCACAACCCATTCGCTGAGCCAAAAACTCTAATTAAAATAGATTAGAATTTGATCCTGAGCGTGTACGAGAAATACCAGCCAGGTAGCCTAGAATGATGAAACAGAGAATGGACTGAGCAGCATCCATCAATAACCATCCAGGCTTTGAGTTCTGGTCTCTTTCCAGCTCTGATTACCTCTCTCTAGTTGTGCATTTAAGGAGGGAGAAAAATAAAAAATGAAAAAAAATTTAAAAAACGCTCTTTAAGGCTTGCAGACAATTGACTGAAGCACAAGATTCAGTAACTAACTGAAAGTACTAACTAGCTGAATCCAAAACCAAAATATCATGAATACACTGAGACTGAAGCAGAAAATTTTGTTTTCTTCCTCATTAATCCACACAGACAGCACAGACCAAAATTCTCTATGGAATGAATTTGAAAGACTTCTAGTGTCCACTCATCAGGTAAACAATCTCAGCATTTAATTATCCTGTTCCTGTGGAGTGCCTTCCTTGTTCTTTCTCCTTCCTTGTGCCTGGAAAGCTTCCTCTTTTTCTGAAATTGAATTAGTTCAAGTTCATCTTCCAGCTACTGAACTGTGATATACCTTATAACAGTTGCTGTCATATCACTTTCCATGTTTCAGGACTGATTTTCAGCCATGAAGCCCCTTTCTAATATTGTCATTGAAGAGATTTGTGCATGCAAATGGTTCAAAAGTCTGTGATAAACTGCTGCAGCCAGTGGTTCAGTTCCATTTTCTCTGCATCATATTACACAAGCCTCTTAAAAGGCTAACAAACAGTTAAGTCTGTACATGCTAAATGAGCATGTATGGAACATTTCCTTTTATCGTTGTTGAATCCTTCCATTGATTTCACTCCAGAAGTTTCACATCCTCTTTCAATCAGTCTTGGACATTACTTGCTCTATTACCAGTCGTCTTTTCTGAGAAAGTCTGCAAATCACAAGATTATATCACCGCCTAGCATGTCAATAGAAACACTAAAGAGCATCAGAGTCCAGTTTTTAGGGGAAGCTACTACAAACTATGTCTCTTGCACTGCTGGATTTCCATTTGCTGTGTTATGAGTAGACAGGGTAGAATTTAATTCGACTAACATGTCTGATATACTTCACATAAGGCAAGTTTGCCTGGTTTTTAATCATAATACAGTTTTATTACTAAATCAGCATAAATTCAAGGATGGTATGTCAAACAGACTTCTAAGATCTACAAAAAAACCTGCCAAACAAATCCTCCCCCCCGCCCCCCCCCCAAAAAAAGAGAACAGCCTCCTACCACAATTAATACTTCCATTAAATAATGCCTGTCTAACATACAATTCCTGCACATTTCTAAATCCTAGCTTATAACAGCCCATGGTGCTGGCTGAGGTTTGTGAAGGAACCATGAAGGAAAGAAGGGAGCAAACTGTTGTTTGACTGCACAGACAGCTATGACCACCCTCACTACTACCAGCAGAAATCAGCTCGCCTTCCCCTACAGGACTGAACTCTCTCTCCCTCTGTCTTATGGGGGAGGTTCATCCCCTGGTTGTGCTCTAGTACCAAATAGCTCATGGCTATTGCTGCCCTAGCTACATCTCTTTTTACAATTTTTAGCACTTACATCTATCAGTCACCCAACTGACCTTCAATATTTCACTGATTTCATTGGCTTCCCATAAGGGATCAGCATGCAAGTAGCATGCTTGTGAGCACAGGAGTTGCTTACAGAGACTTCAAATCAAATGCAAACAGACATTTTCACATCATCCAAGCCAGGTTCTTCAAAAAGGTAAATAGTAACTGTTTGCTCCACACTTCGCCAGAAGTGTATCATTTATAGCTAGAAAAAAATAGAGTGATATGGTCTAAAAGTTTTCTCTCTTCTGTTTGAAGACTGCCAGTTCTCTCTGATGGTAGCTGTAGATGTAGAAAGCGCTCAGGAAAGCAGAAGCACTAAAAATAAATGCAAGATGCTTCATGCACGTTATAACATACTGAACCTTCAGAATAAATTATTTATACCAAAGGTTGGATGCGCCATAATAGCATCCACCCAGCAGCTAAGAAATGTATAGGAGATGGGAGAGCAAACCACAGAGACTAACAGAAAGAAGCCTGCCAGCTATGGCTGCAAGCCTGGGAGGAAAAATAACATAATGCTTAACTAAAATTATTCAAAGAGAGCAAAGGGATGATCAATTCACCTGGGTTTTTGGTTTTTTCTCCCCTGAGAGTCTACAACAAGAACACAAGGACCAGAGGACTTTGCAGAATTACAAATCTGGTGTATTTGTTCATGTTATGCATCTATATTACTATGCAAATAAAACAAGCCATAGTTGCCAAGCCTTCACTTTTTTTAAAAAAAGTACAACTTGAGACTTCCCATGCAATAATAATATACAAAGTCTTTTAACTGAGTATTTCAGTTCTTACATTACTTTTAGCATTATATTAACTATCACCTTCCAGTAGTATGGTACTAACAAGTCCAAGATTAGCCTTGGCCAGAATACTTTCTGGAGGTAGTTGCAACCACACTGCAAACAAATCACCTCTCCCAGGATGGGGTTACGTGACGGAGAAAAATCCATTGTATAAGGCAGCAGATAGAGCACAAAATACACACTCAGCTCTGCACAACAGCATATTTTACCTCCATCTCCTTGCTATTTACATATGAGGTTGAAGTGTTGGAAAAAAAAAAAACATATGCTGATCTGGGGATGCAGATCTCACACCATGGCACAGAAGCAGGGGATGGGAGCTAGTGAGGTAAAATACTAGAGGGAACTTAATCCCAATCCCTTTAGTAAATCCTTACTTCCACATTCTTTAATCTCTCATTTACACCACTGGCGATCAGCTCTCTCCAGACCAAGCATTTTGAATCAGGAATTCAACAAGATAGGGCAAAGTAATCAGTGTATCATACTATGTCTAAAGTTACCTTTATATTCTGAAAGCTCCCTCCACCACCAGAGAGATGTTGGGTCAGAACGCAAACACACACACCCTGACAAGGAAAACTTTTCAGTCTGAAGTCTTTCCTGTAAGAAAACAGTCAGAATATTACAGCATATTGCATTTCTATGAAATATTTTCAGCTGATGCCATGCTGACAGTGTAAGAGGTGGGGTTTCATGTTAATATAGTTCCCCCTTCATGGAGGCTTGCTAAGCAGGCAAAGTCCATTAACTATGCACAGTAGCATATAAAAAATTTGAGTGCAATATTCAACTCTGTAAAGCTCTTCCATAAAGCAAGGCAATGTGACATAAATACTACCTATTATAAGCAAAATTTTACAGACAAAGATGCTCACCAGATCCCGAAATTTTTTTAACCCTTTTGCTTCAGAGAGCATCATAATGAGGCTGCAGAGGGCGCACACTGTGCCATCTTGACAGTGGTCCATGCTGCATCTATGAACTTCGTGTTTTCTGTGATGACTAACAGCACTGCTCCACAGCTGTATGCTACATGGGTATGATGAGCACAGCCAGGTGCACTCTTACCTTTGTGTTACAGTCATAAACCATTCTATAGAAAGGAGTTGTCCATGCACCATCTTCAGGGCCATCTGTAGGCTATACATCATGCTTGGTGAAAGCCCCTGAACTCAGTAACACCCAGTTTATTGTCCAAGACTGTCACCTAAATATAGCAGAGCACAAACTAATCATTTTTACTGCTGTCATGAGGCTGAGCACAGGAGGGTAGGGTGAAGCTGAGGGGCATGTTAACTTTCAATAAAAAACCTGAAACACTACTTCAAGAGTGTTTTTCAGAATGGGCAAAGAGGCTGCTCTTGCACTGTAGGTTGCTTTGTAGGCTTCAAAGGCATGAGTGTCTACTTTGGATTTTTCATAGACCACATTGGAAATGCACATACACCCCAGACAATGGGGTAGTACTCCTCATTTCAGTATTTTTCCAAGATACAAAATTAAACAAACACTGTCCCTTCTCCCTGTAAATGGGTAGAGAGTTCCATGGTATGACAGAAGCTATGTATATAGCAACTGCCAATAGTTTCAGCTGAAATCAGAAGCACATTTAACAAAGCATGAAGCATAGAAACAGATTTATAAAAATAATTCTAGTGCCAAACCATCCATCCAAACCTACACTACATTTCTCACCAAATATATTTGCATACAAGAGTCAGGGAAGGAATCTTAAATTTGTCATTGGAAAGAAAATCCCATGATGGCATGCTTAGATTAAATTCTCTTATTAACCCCACTGTGAATTCAGAGTAATTTCACCAATGTCAAAACTATAATGGTGTAAAAAGCATGAAAAATGTGAGAATTGTATCCAATATCACAACCAGAATAACAGGATGAATAATGGACAAATTGAGGCAGAACTTTAGCTGGTGTAAAGCAACTTACAGATTTTAGTGCAGCAAGGTTAATTTACACCATCTGTGGATATTGGTCCACTGTCAGCAAATCCTGTTTTCTCACACTTACATTAGCAAACCTGTTAGGAACATGGGAACAAATGCAAAAGTAGGTGTAATGATTAATTTGATTAAAGTCTTTGAATTAATTTACTCCTTAAAAGTAATATAGTATACACTATAAATGGACAATGTTAAAGTTTTTTAAAAAAGCCATTAAAATCACAGTAACTACTGAGCAAATTAAAGGCTCTGGCAATGATTCATCATTTCATTACAATTAAAAACTAACTGTATGCCTAAATAAATAATGTCAGAGTTTTATTCATGATAGTGGGGAAAATAGGTTTGAACATCTTATGTTAGTGAGAGACTCTTGTCCTTTCACTAATGGAGAGGGTTACACTATATGATAATTTTTTACCAACACCAGCATTTATGCTGCAGCATTAAACACAAAGATTAAAATGATCAGTTGCAGCAAAGAAATTGGATCAATGGCATTAAGAAAATCACAGAGGCCAGCCATCTTGTGCACCACAGGGAAATCCAGTTTTGCACAGTTGGTGTTTTGAGGCACATATGTGACACAATTAGTATAACAAAATAAGTTTCTCCTTGCTGAAGCATTTACTGCAAATTGAGTCATTAATCTCATTTATAAAACAAGCACGATGGCTAGCACACTGCCATTGGCCAAGGCAATTTCTTCTCATTAGTGTGTGAATAGCTCAATCTTGTTCACTTTAAATGTGGGTCATTTTGACTAAATATACATACTTCAGCCCCAAGACCCTGAAAGAACTGTTACTATATTTATATGAGCAATTTAAAGTTTCAACATGCTGGTGATGCTGTGGGCTAGAACCTGCCTGGACTACACTATGGCCATGGCAGCAGACATATTGCAGTCATCATTTTAAAGATGCAGACTCAAAGCTCAGAGGCATTCAGGACTAAGTCCGTTGAAAGACTTCATCTTCTAAAAGAGGACACAAGTACATTGAGGCTCCTAAATTCAAATGGTGATTCAGAAAAATCCCTGTTGAGTTGCTGCCAAAATCTGAAGCTGCCTATGCTCATAAGATGTCTACCTACTCAACTGTTTACAGTGTTTGTAACCACCCAAATCTGCCCAGACTGAGCTACTTGACATATGCCTCCAGCCTTGTCCTGGTCATGTTCCAGAGAACAGGTCTTTTTTCAGCATAAGCTCTCTGTGGCATTGGATCCAGATTCTTTTGCCACATATGCAATCTTGCAGGAGTTTTGCAGAGTCCAGGCTAGTCCATCGCAAGTAAAGGACTGCCGCCAGTCCTGAAGGAACAGCCTGTGCTTTCTGGCAGCAAATACAACTCAGTCATTACTTGTGTGGACAGGTGTCAGCCTCCAGCTTGGATAGGTAATCTAACCCAACTCTGAAGTCACCTGCTTTCCCCTCCTTCATTAGGAACTTTCTTATTTTGTCAGACCAAATACTGGGTGAACAGAGAGTGACGAAAGCTGTAACTTCAGGTCACCAAGAAGATGGTGAATCCATCCCTTGACTGACTTGTAGCGACTCCCTTTTCCCTGGCAAGGGCTTCTCCACATAGAGAAAAGCAACACAAGGAATCACCTGCATTCCTTGTAGGTCTTTTCCTTCATGTACTTAATTTTAAAGCCATCCTCCTCTGCATACATAACTACTCAGATGACTCATGCTATGTTTGCTTCAATTATATCACCTAATGTAATACAGTGCCACTGATACCACCAAACAGAGAATAGCCTATCAGATCAGCACTACAAAAACCTACAGCCCATATAGGTAGGAGAGGAAAGACTTTTTTTTTTTTTATTGCTTTTAGCTTAAAACACACCCTCATACCACCTGTTAGAAGTTTCAGTCCCCATCCAAGGGCCATCCCATCTGCAGAGTCACTACAGGGTCTAGTGTGGATTTGGTAAAATGTAGGCTACCTTCACCTTGAGAATGCAACAAGCTCCAACACGTCACAGCTTCTTTGAGGCTCAACTCTCCTTTCTTCCCAAGGAAATCTGCATCATTTAAACTCGTCAATCAAGTGCTAAGTAGTAGAGGGATCAAAGTCTGGCTACCTTCAAGTTATCAAAGGCAACTCTTTTTTTTGTTTGTTTGGTTTGTTTTTTCTAAACAAACTTCTCAAGCCAACCACAAAATCATGTTAGCTGATATGATCATCAGGCTCCAAAACCTCACATTATGACCAAAGTGCCAGGCTTGCAGAGAGACTTAAAAGTCTCCTGCAAAGCAAAGCATGAGGAGGCCCTTCAAAACACCGGAGGGAACCACTCTTACATGTAACATCTCAACAAAAGTCACCTACTTACCTGACTAGAAAGGAAGAGGTTAGCCCAGGCTGCTGTAAGCCTCTTACCTGCTTCCTAGAGACTCAGGGCTGACCTCCCCCTCTATTTAAAGGCCCAGCTACTCAAGAGGTGTATTTAAGGGGAGAGGCATCAGTAAGGCTAGGGGAGGTGTTTTGGTAGGGTTGGTTATTGAGGATTTGCTGTTTTGATAGTGTGAGAGGTTGGATTATAACTCTGCACCATCTGAAAGCTCTGCTGAGAGAGGCCCTTCTGCACAAGTGTGCTGAACTATCTTTATATGCATACACATGTACAAACATTGATATCTAGAACTTACAGTGTCTTGTCCTAGATTGATTTGTTGGTATTTATAAATGAAAATAACAGTTTGTGGCTTTTTTTTCACATCAAATACTTGTGCTTTGCTGAAATAGGACTCTTCTCTGAAATATGGGTTCACAGTAGCAGCTCTAAATGAGGTAACCTGCTTCTCACATGAAAACCTCTTGGATAAGTTGCAAGACTTTTGGGGCAGAGATGGTCAGATGCTATGTTCCAGCATAATGGGGTGTTGTAGTTTAGCCCCAGCCAGCAACTAAGCACCATGCAGCCACTCACTCGCTGCCCCTACCCCGATGGGATGGGGGAGAGAACTGGAAGAGTAAGAGTGAGAAAAACTCCTGGGTTGAGATAAGAACAGTTTAATAATTGAAATAAAGTAGAATAGTAGTAGTAGTAATAATAACAATATTATAATAATAGTAATAATAATATACAAAGCAAGTCATGAACAATGCAATTACTCACCACCCACCAACCGATACCCAGACAGTTCCCGAGCAGCAATCGCAGCCCCCTGGCCAATGCACCCCAGTTTCTATACCAAGCATGATGTCATATGGTATGGAATAGCCCTTTGGTCTGTTTGGATCAACTATTCTGGCTGTGCCCCCTCCCAGTTTCTTGTGTACCTGGCAGAGCATGGGAAGCTGAAAAGTCCTTGACTAGCATAAGCAGTACTTAGCAACAACTAAACCATCAGTGTGTTATCAACATTCTTCTCCTACTAAATCCAAACCACAGCACTATGCCTGCTACTAGGAAGAAAATTAACTCTATCCCAGCTGAAACCAGGACGTGGGGTCATCTGGCTCTGTGAAGCCTCTAGACATTTCTTCGTTTAGTTAGTCATAGTCAACAATTAATCAAATAGTGCATGTTCTTTCTGAGAGTTTAAGAACATTAACATTTTGAATACTATTATTACAAATTTTCATCAGTCACTGCACTTCCTTGTTCCCATTGAAATTGAAAATGCTGCTACTTTTCTTGCTACTTCTGCCCTAGGATGAAGCCAAAAAGGTGATGAATCTCAGAGAAAAGGATCATATCTCACTTACTTTTGCAGACCAGTAAGCCCCAGAAGACTTGGCTAAAATCTGAATCTGTGACTTCTGAAAATAGTCCTATGATATTGTAAGCAATTGTGGCATCTGACAGTGGGATTACATTTCCTTACAATGGTCTTTCTTTTTTGTGACTGAAAGCAGGGTTTTCTCATCTGTTCTTTCACCTGGCACTACTTCACTGTCTTCTGGCAATCCTCCCACAATCTTGAAAAAAGAGAGGGGTAACAACATTAATCCACTGCTGAATGTACTGGCAGGAATTAAGGTACAGCACTCATTGGAGACCACGAATATTTATAATTGTAATCCACTGTGGCATGTGTTTTCTTCATTGCATTTCTAGGCAATATACATTTTTGTTGTTGTTGTTGCTCAGAGTAAATACAGGAACTCTGAACTATTAACAATTAGAGCACTTGTTGTTGTTTGTGAAATATTAGCTGACCCACTTCATTGCAGTTTTAATTAGGTATTACTCCCATGCTGTTCTCATCCCTGTGGGGATTATACAGTTGGCACTGATATAAGTGTTCCTACAGTAGGGCTATTCACCAGGAAAGAGGCTGTTTAGAAATATATCATTCAAGGCGCAGGAGCACAACAGTGCACTGTAGGGTTACCTGATCCACACCAGCCTCCCTGCTCCCATATCAGGAATTAACAGGGCAGGGCTGCAGGTGTCCAAAAGGGACACACAGCTTATGTATCCATCTGGGATCAGTCCTGAGTTCCCCATGACTACAGCCTAACCCCAGAAAAACACTACTGTGTCAAAATTACTGAAATCCTGGGACTGTGCCCAGGGATTTGTTACCTGCAAACTTAGGTGTACTGTATTGACAACCTACAAGTCATTTTAACAGTAGTCAAAACTGTTGTTTAATTTCCCTAAATAAGTCTTTCTGCTTCATGCCTCAATAACTGAAATCATTCCAAATGAACTATTTTTAGTTTAAAAGAAGTCTGTTGAGGAATGGCAAGGCACAAATCTTAGATTATTTTCTTCTTTTACACACCAGTAGACCCATGATAGCACAGTTATTTTGTTGTTTCACTATGGCAGCTCAGTTGTATGCTGCTAACTGCAAAAATGTATTCCCTAGGAATTTTTACAGATGACTTTTTTTTTTTTTTTTTTTATTCTGCCTTTTGGCAAGCTGAATAACTCTGTATTCAAAATTTCACTGCTCTATGTCCAAAACCAAGCAGCAATACATTGAACAAAAATACGATTCCATGACACATGAAACAGATACAGTTTTACACACATCAAAGTAATTTCAGAAGCAATTAAGGATGAAAGACAAATCAGGGGAGCCTGTATTCCCATTGAAGTGTCCCAGGAGAGAACAAACCCCTTAACTGCCACTGTCCTCTAATTATACATAATGCCACTATATAGGATGCAAAGAAATTGATAGTTATGGCTGCCTCAGCTGGCATTTGGAAACCAAAGAAAAAGTTAAAAGCTTCCACAGCAGTGAGGTTTTGCACCCCAAACACATCAGGCATATTTTTGTTAGTTTGTTTTCTTTTTCCTCTCAAAAGGACAACTTTTGGGGTAGTCTTCCTCATGCTGTGCCTTGGGCCATAGTCCTCACTGATTTTCACTGACCTATAGCAGAAAGTTTTTTCCCTCTGTCTACGAGCTTTAAGAATGATTAAAATCATCCTAAATCTGCCTTTCCTATTACAGATGAAAGTTAAAGTGGCCACAGCCAAATCCAATTAAACTGATGGCACAGTCTGACCTTTCATCTTTAAAATCAAGTCATTTTTTCATTAAAGAAATTCAGAAACTTTGAGTTTCTCAATAAGAGGTGAGTGGCTGAACCTCCAATGCTTCCAAATTCAGGCTCAGATGAAATGAAACAATATCATCTCCAGCTGGGACACGTCGCACCTAGTGTTCTTTTCCACTTGTTACAAAAGGGGATACATCACAAGACACTAAGCAACAGAAAATGATGGTCTGGGGAAACAACATATAATCTGTGAATTAGCTATTATAAATGAGCAGACAAAAAACTTTGACTGAGTAGCTGGATGATTACACACTGTTCGGGCAACATGAAAGAGTTTATCCAACAACCTCTTTGCATGGTTTTGCAAACACCTCAGATATATAAAGGGAAAACTTTCCCTCACATCATCATCCACAGATTACGCATGTGGTACCTAAAACATGTGCAGTGCCTTACCAACCCCACCTCATGCCCATCCCACCTCTCTTTCCAATGAGCACATCTTTCTCTCTCAGTTCCCTACTGCATGCTTACCTTAAGCGAAGTTAGAGTACCTTTATGTTTGATTACTTGGACAAAACTGGATCTGAACTCCTGACAAGACAATTCTAGCATTCTTGCACAAAGGTATGGTCTGTTGGAAGATCAGTACTTTTTAATAATATATCTTCAAACCAGCTGGATTTAAGAGGAATGGAAGAAGTGGAAAAAAAGTGAGACTGCAATGTTACGCAAAGCATACGTGCATCCAAGCCAGAACAACTTGCATGCAGTTCACTTACCACTCACACTGCAGTTCATTCAGCTGTGGGGCAGCTCAGCCTGACCTCCACAGCATTCTGGGGAGGGAAAACCAACACAGGCCAATTCCAGCTTGCTTTCTGTGTCATCTGAGCAGAGCAGGTAGAGACAGAGTCGAGCAACGCAACCCACTCTGCCAGCAGATTAGATATTGATATTACTGTTCAAGTGCAGTGCCCTTTATAAGGAAATGGAAAAAAATGTCATTTTAACCACAGGTATGGAAAACAGGGACAGAGCACTCTTAACTACTGTATAAGCCGGACAGCTATAATAATGAGTTACCCTGGTTTGGGACATACCTGAAATACTTTTGTTCATTCGTTAGGTTTTGATTTGTCACAGCAGGGTTGTGACTGCTCTGCTTGTGCTGTAACACTTCATAAAGGTTGGGTGACTTGATGAAGCTCTCTTTCTCCCATCATCTATAAACATCCAGTTAAACCACAACAGGCTTCATTAAAATGAGTAAGTTTTGAAGCCTTTGCAGGAGGTTTTAGTCACACAACTTTGTAATGACTTTTATCGGACTCATGTGGCAGGAATCTCACAGAGTTACACGAAATATAGCACCATAACACCCTGCTTCCCCAACAGCAGTCCCCTGCTTCCCTTTTCCCCCTGAGAAGGGGGTGTTGGGCAGCATCATTTTGTCATGACCCAGGAGACCTATAGGGCCATACCTGAAAGATGGGCTCCTTTGAAGTCAGTGGAAACTCACTACTCCCAGATTTCACTGGCAGTTTCTAGGCTGAGCTCAAATACACAGATGTGGAACAGAAGTGCTTCTAAAAGATTTGGTAGGGCAGGATGCACCACCTGGGCTATGGATCCACTTTAGAGGCCTCAAAGATGTTTCCAGCTCTGTCATTACTTCTCCCCATTTCTTTTAGCTTTTGCAGGACCGCGGGACTGACCATTAGAACTGCACAGGCGAGGCTGAGCCAAGGAACGATTTTAAGTGAGCAAAATCACATGGTTATTTTGTATTTGTACAGGCTGTAGCTTGTACAAAGAGCTCCAAATTCTGTTCTACAAATCTATATGCAGAAAGCTTTACAGTGAACCTCAGTTCTATCTGAAGGATGTGGAATTTTCTATCATAACATACATATTTCAGTGGAAAATACTCATATTCAGTAAAGCTCCCTTTTTTGCTGTGTTGTTGTTCGCTTCTTTTTTAAAGTACTAATGGGAGACACCAAGAGGTGAAATACTGACTTGAGGAAAGTGATTTCAATGAACATATTGCTTTGTCAAATCATGAGAGCTGGTTTAAGCCTAATTAATACAGGGTTTGAATGGGTGAGGTAGATCTCAAATTGGCACAGCTTGGTTTTGTTGCAAAAGGTGGGTATGAGTCTACTGCATATACAAATAGTCTAAGCATCAAGTTGTGTAGCAGTCAAGCCACTTCTTTCTGTAGAAAGGGTGAAATTGAATCTCTGTGACTCCTGACCATCCTGTTTTCTTGAACATAATGACAACAGTGCATATCTTATACCTATTACACACCCTGCCATAGCATCACTACACACTGATGAAATGGAAATGACTGAGTAACAAATCTGAGTCACGATACAGGAGCAGAAAAAAGACTTTTGAAACACTGTATGTTTTCTGTTCTTTTTTTTTTTTCATATCTAAGATTTAAAAATCACCATAACAAATTTAATCATAGCCTGCTATTCCTGAGCTATATAATATGAGCCATGTCTTGGAGGAAACGGAGGAGAAAGAAAGTATCATCATCGAATCATCGAATCATTTAGGTTGGAAAAGACCGTTAAGATCATCAAGTCCAACTATTAACCTAACACTACCAAGTCCAGCACTAAACCAATTAAGGGTAGAGTAATAATTTCATCTTTCCTGGCTTGGCGGCTGGATTATTTTTTAATGAAAGTAAAACTGAGATTCTTAAAGAAATGCCACCCACTAAAGACACCAGAAAATTGTGTGTAAATGTCCTGCTAGGTCCTCATCTACATGCAGGGCAATAACAGAACCCTCTGTGGTTACTTCTGTTTTCATGGCTCATGAAAGTCATGTTACATTCTGTGCGTATGGCGGGCTATCCTTTTTGACTGAACATGTAACACACCCTAATGCTAGGACTGACTCCTCCTACAAGCATATTTATCCTTACATTTCATTTTTATTGATATTTCTGATGCTGGTGTTGCACATGCTAGAATTCTGACCCAGCTGAACTTGTAACAGAGAGTCGTGCAACATTTTGGACAGGCCTTGAAAAAAAACATCCATGAAAACATACCTTCAGGGATTCAGCAGCAAGCTACTGAGAGCATAATATGCTTGTAAAGCTGGGCTAAGCACTGGGCAAGGTCTGAGCAGGGATACTTTTATATGGTCAGAAAAAATATGCTTGTAATGAGCAAAAGACAAATATGTTTTGCTTTTGTGGAAATATGTTTAGTGAATCATGCAAGTGGGCAGTTAATTTCATTTCTATGATTGTAGTGCCTTGAGTCATAAATTTTTAGGTAATGTTCAGAGAAAGGAGTCATTTATAAATTCCCTCATTTCTGTTCATATTCTATATTAATACTTGTATTAATTTTCAAGCTACAAACAAATAACCAAATATGACACTCAAGAAACAGAATTTGGGTTGCTGCTGTAGGGGTGGGTAGAGTATGCAGCTGCATATCTTTATATAGTGGAACTGTCCATGTGAGGAGAGTTACTCATATGCATTAATGTTTCAGGAGAAAGCCCTTGGGGCGTATTACACATTTTGCTTTATGGAACACAAGATTATCTTATCTTTCATCCTATCCAAAGCACACTGAAATCAATGTATGCCTTGCTTTAACTTCACTGAAGTTTGACTCAAACTCACAACTCTAATTATGAAGGGCAAAGAGTGATCGTAATGATTTGTGATCATTTTGGTGACTTATAAACTGAAATGTTAATTTACCCTGTTCATAGCCCATTACCTTTTGCTTTGTGTGGATTGGAATTGATTCACGCACACATCAGTAGAAAATGAATTTGATGCTACTTTTTTCCAGTAAATTTATCCAGAGCAGACAGCTATTTCCTTACTAGAGGCCACCAGCATCTGCCATTAGCATTTGTGCCAGGTCAGGACACTAAACGGATCGTGATGCCTCTTTTACGACTGCTACTACAGTTGCCCAGCACTTGAGGGCATGTCTTCATGGGAAATCCCATGATGTTACAGCATATGCTACCTGGCACCACACAGAGCACTGGGTGAGAACAGGGATGGTCACATTCACAATCTTGCCAGCTGGTCAAGCTTACACAGAGCAATAACTTGAAGTGATGATAACCACCACTGTGGTTGGCTGTGCTGAGTGCCCTGCCAAGTTTATTGTAGTTCTGGTTAATACTTTGGATTATATTTTCAAATACAAGCAGTCCCTAAAGCTTCCTTTTATCTGGTTCCATACCACCATCTTTTTAGTGCTGCTCCTAACATGTGTCCCTAACTAATAGGGACAATTACAAATAAGCCAAGAGTTAATTAGCCCAACACAAGAATAGTTTTTCTGGCAAGTTTCCCAGGTCCTTGACTGACATCTTGGCATGGGCTCATCACAAGTGCTTCACTGGTCTGTGAATATGCATGCATATTGCAACCTGGGCAGGGGAGGGAGAAGATGGAGATGTTCCGCCAGTTGCTATGAGGAATAGTGACAGATAACCAAAAACTAGGTTTCACACCTCTGCCATTCTATATATGAGATTTACTTATGAATTAGGATTTTACAGGCATCCGCATGAGCACAAGACACAAAACACAAGGCCACCAGTTTGGCTCTGGGGAACATGGTGAACATCCCAGAGATGCATGTTTCCTTGCAACATTTCTTAAATAGTTGTAAGTGATGGCCATGCCTATAGAAAGACAATTTTGTTCAGAACCACTAGAAACCAAAAATTAGGAGTGGAGGTACAGGAATGGTATCGTGCAATGAAAAAGTGTTCTAAACATCTCTGTGTGCTGATATGGGTCCATCTCTATTCTGTTCATGCCTGTTTTCTAATATGATCTATCCACAACCATTTAAATCCAGTGAATACCTTTAAAAGATGTAGCCTGTTTCTGGCTTTTCTGATGTTGTTTTAATATGTTTGCATATATGTCTTTTCACTGTATCTATCTGAGAAAGAAGACCAGACCTCTTGTTTATCTATTTGGAAATTATACAGATTAGAGAGTTTGTTTTCAGAAAGCTCCTTGATGGTATCTGGCTATTCCAATGGATTAAATGCCAGGTTCTATTCTCATTATAGGCAAAATAATGACTTCTACCAGTTTTAATGTCTTTGCAAAGATCTTCAGAGGTGTTTCATAACACTGTAACAAATGTAGTAGCAACTAAACTAAAAAAGATAATCTTTGGGAATAGAAAGGGATGGCTGCAGTTTCTCTAATTCCTTTCTCTAATAGAACAAGCTGACAAAATAAGGAACATATTAGTCATGACATCTGGTGTCAGAGAACTTAGTGACAACATCATAGTTTTAAAAACCCAAACAAATTAGTAGAGAAAAAATACCAGCCTTCCCAGTGAATCCATGGTCAGTTATTTTATTCTAGGATTTTTATAGCCTTTCTCTATAAATACTGTAAAACAGGATTCAAGAAATGTAGTGGCTTTAGACAGTTGTTCCTTTATTGACAGGGATAATGGACTGCAAATGCCCCTTCCAGCCTTATAAGAAGTTTTTATGGTGCATTCCTGCTTAGGAGGAATGGGTTTCTTTTCCCATATGCAAATAATAAGACTCAAGACTGAATTATGAGTCCTGCTATAAGCTCTGTCTTCACCCATACTGGGATCTGCATTATGAATAAGTATCAGAATAAACCTGAATCCTTGTTTTGCTCAGTTATGACCACAAGTCTCCCTCCAAGTCCAGAAGTCTCTGGATTGGTGCTCCAATGAGGCTGATTATAAAAATAGAAGTAAACATACTCACTGGGAGGTACATTTCTTTACAAGCTCATATATATCCCTGTTGTCCAGCATGAAGATTCAAAGGAGATGAGTAAGCATGTCGAAGCTGTTTCTCCATCATTTTCCCACATGTTCAAAACCCTTGTAATTCCACATCTGCATTTCCCCCAGTGCCAGCCTGCAGAGTGTACCATTTTCCAAGGCCACCATGTCATTCTGCTAGCTGAGCCAAAAGTGTTTCCAGGTTCAGTTTATTCAGAAATTCTGTTGTAACTTTATCTCCCAAAGATGTATGTTCCTGGCTTTTGAAGACTGAATGCCTAAGAGAGAATAAAAGAAACCTGCATAATGTGATGTGATGGCAATGGATGGGGAATCACTGAACTCCATGGATGTGACTTGTTCTGTAGTGCTCACTCTGTAACCTGTTTCATGATAGTTGGTGTTACTGGTACCAATAGTCAACACTATCACCAGTCCTTTCCCAAGCTCAGTACCCCACATCTTAATTTGCCAAACAAATTATGCAGACCAGAGAAGAGTTTCCTGTGCTTGTCTGTGAATCACAGTCAGAGAATCCCCACACAGAAAAGCCAAGCACATTGTAAAAGCCAATGCCAAAACAATAATTTTCCTGTCTCAGTTTAAACCCCGCCCTTAACTATACTTTGTAACTTAACATAGTCTAAAAACCTTTTGATCACATTTTGAAAGTAAGCCATTGTCCTACGCTGTCCAAGGATTTATGTGGGATTCAGAGAGACAATTAAGCATGATTCAAGTTCCTTGCACTCTTTGCACTTACCTTGAATATATTTACTGTTGTGGCCTATACATATTAGTGGGCATTAGCCCACTCCAGTTGAGGAGATTGTAAGAAGTGTTGTGTTGATGCAGGTAATTTTAGTGTGAATGAACTAACCCTCTTATCCACAATTTGTATATCTTAAAGACTGGTCCTAAGCTTGTTTGAATTTGCAATAAACGTTCCCACTTCCTTTGCTCCTAAAACATCATGGCAGTACCCTAATGTCTATTGTATGACATTATTTATCTGTAAAGGGTGACAACCCAGTTACTAGCCAAAATATCAAGCAAAGCTGAATTTCTTTTAAGCTCTTTTCAGAGCTCAAAATTTAGGAATTGCTGATCCATAGGTTAAATCCCATAGGTACTAAATGCTCCAGTTCTAGTCAAGAAAATCACAGAAGGCTCTGAGGTTAGGACAAGAGATTTTTTTCTAGTCTCCAGCAAAAATTACCTGCATACTTGAAGCTGAACATCTGCCTGAGTGCTCTGTTGGATTGAAACCAAAATGCTTAGCACTTTGCCAGGCAGGGCTCTGACAGTCTCAAGGCCAACGATATCTACAGCAGAAAGCCAAGCTATCAAAGGATTAAACAATACAGAAAGAATGCCAAAAATATAAACTTAAATGCCTTGCTTCCTCAAGGAGACAACAATGTGTACCCTTATGACAAATTTAAAAAAAAAGAAAAAGTTGTAACTGTAAAAGTCAGGCACTCTGGGCACAGGATTTTTTTATGCCTCTACTTCATTACATGCTGCATTCATTTACAAAGTCCTTAACATCAAGAACAAAAGAAACAAAATTTCTTTGAATGCTCCAAGTGTGCTGACTGCCTAATGCTTTGAGTGCCACTTCACAAGCTGAGCTGACAGAAAATAATAATATAATTAGGCAATAATGACCTTCAGGTCGGGCACTTCCTGGCAGTTAACCCAGTCTTTAACCTGACGGCTCCCTTGCTCCTGGAAAGTGCCCGATCCTGAGCCTTTCATAACTATGACAACTGTGAGAGTGCTTAAAACAAATAAATTACCATTTTTATGTGTTGAAAAGTTAAAAACTGAACTGAACATTGCCATGGAGACAGTGTGCTATTTAGAGCACAGAGATTTTCCAAGTAGTGAGAGTCCAGTTTAATATCCAACAGGAAAGGTGGCTTCAGTCTTTATGTTTTGTTAGGTTTATGATCATTGTAATTTGCACATAGGATGCACAGAGATAATGTTAATTGATTCTCTGAAGTTATTTGGCATTCTTGGGACAAATTGTGACTGTCGTATTGGAACTGTGTATTCTGCTCTGGTCTGCTCCAGTTCTTACACCACACCCTTTCTGTGATATCTTAGCATATTACTAGAGGCATCAGAAGGGACGGTATTAGGCTTTGTTGAAGCATCAGTCAAAATAAATACTGCAATAAACCGCTTCGAGTTTGCAGGCTCTAAATAATGCATTGAGTGCCCCAAATTACAGGTGTTCGAACCTGGTTGAAATTATCTTTTTTTAATGTAATTTTGGGGAATAGAAATGTTCCACAAGTTTGCTGGTAAACACAAGTGGGGTTACACTATCTGGATGTCAGACAAATGCTTGCTATTTGTAAAAATAGCGTGTCCCAAAGCATTAATGCATTTTACCAAGAAATCTTATTGATTGAAAAAGTCATCCTGACACTTTGCATTCCTTATTGTTTTATTTTAAATGTTTTTGTCATCTTGTCAAGGACTAGAAAACAACATGAGTGAGCTTTTGTTGTAAATATTGATTCTAAAGCAACCTATTAGACAGAAAGTCTGCATATAACAAATGTATGAGAAGAAAATAAAAATGTGTGGGTTTAGCTCCCAATTATCACATACAAACAGTGTGGCCAGTACTTCAGTTTTGTATTATTGGATACACACTCTGATTGGCAGAACGTTTTTGGCTTTTTTTTTAAATAACTTTTTAAAATAAACAGTGACTTGTGAGGTGGTTTACAAATGATTCAGTGCAATGTGAAACAGCATGATTCAGCCATTGTCAGGATGCTTCAGAGTGACGTGTGCTTTCCTGGAGGATACTTGCAGAAAAGTCAAAATATGAAATTAACAATCAGTCCTGATGAATATCTGAAGATGGGTCTGAAAGGTGGAAGGGATCTAGGATCTGAACATTCTGATCTATATACAAATTGTAGAGGAAAGAATACGCAAGGTCATGTGCAGAAACATATTGCAAATAGTGCAATGTAAGCTATAGCAATAGAAAATTAATCAGTATTCATCTTACCAAAAATGTACTAGACTAGACATGGGATACTTGGATTTCATTTCTTGCTCTGCTAAAATTCTTGCAAGGCATTCCAGATCCTTTTCTCTAACACCTAATCTTTCACAACCCCACAAGTGCCTGGTTTATTTAGATCTAGACTCATGAAGTAGGTATGGGCCTCTTATTATTTTTTCTTTTTTTTTCCCCTCTAAGTATGGAACAATAAGGTGCTATACAAGAATATATTATGACTCTCAGGTCCCAGGTGCATTTTATTACATTAGTGGGTGAGAAGACATCACCTATTAGCTACTTATTGTTATTCCCTTGAAAATTTCTAATGCTATAAAATAAGCACTGCAAAGCCCTGTGTATGAACAAAGATGAATTTGCTCAGCTGTGTGATAAAACGTTAAAAATAGCTAACCAAAACTAATATGACAAATCATTATAAACAATGAGTCAATGTGAGAAAATCAGAAATTGCTCTGAAAGTGCCTCTAGTATCTTCTGTATTTGAGAGCGTTGGGCTGAACTCAAGAGCACCTCAGGCTAAGGCTGTCCTCTAACTGAGGGGGAAGATCTCTCTTCAGGAGGTACTACCATTCAGGGACTAGTTGCACGCTATAGTCACTCCCTCCCCATAAGGGTAACGCTGTCATATTGAAGGATCTGACTTTGTGCACATAAGATTATGCCTGTGCAGCAGGTGATTTTATCTGCTCTGTACTTCACTCCAAGCTAAGACCTTGTAGACACAGTTAATATGGCACCAGCCTGAGCTAATAAACTCATAGAATAGAATCATAGAATCGTTTAGGTTGGAAAATACCTTTAAGATCATCCAGTCCAACCACTAACCTACACTACCGAATCCACACTAAACCAATCAAGGGTAGACTAGACTAAACCATGTCCCAAAGTGCCACATCTACCCATTTTTTGAACACTTCCAGGGATGGGGACTCCACCACCTCTCTGGGCAGCCTGTTCCAATGCTTGACTACCCTTTCCATGAAGAAATTTTTCCTAATTTCCAACCTAAACCTCCCCTGGCGCAGCTTGAGCCCATTTCCTCTCGTCCTATCGCTAACTACTTGGGAGAAGAGACCAACACCCACCTCACTACAACCTCCTTTCAGGTAGTTGTGGAGAGCGATAAGGTCTCCCCTCAGCCTCCTCTTCTCCAGACTAAACAACCCCAGTTCCCTCAGCCGCTCCTCATAAGGCCTGTGCTCCAGACCCTTCACCAGCTTTGTTGCCCTTCTCTGGACAGGCTCCAGCACCTCAATGTCTTTCTTGTATTGAGGGGCCCAAAACTGGACACAGTATTCAAGGTGTGGCCTCACCAGTGCTGAGTACAGGGGAACAATCACCTCCCTGCTCCTGCTGGCCACACTATTCCTGATACAAGCCAGGATGCTGTTGGTCTTCTTGGCCACCTGGGCACACTGCTGGCTCATGTTCAGCCGGCTGTCAACCAGCACCCCCAGGTCCTTTTTGGCCAGGCAGCTTTCCAGCCACTCTTCCCCAAGCCTGTAGCGTTGCATGGGGTTGTTGTGACCAAAGTGCAGGACCTGGCACTTGGCCTTGTTTAACCTCGTACAGTTGGCCTTGGTCCTTTGGTCCAGCCTGTCCAGGTCCCTCTGCAGGGCCATCCTACCCTCCAGCAGATCGACACTCCCACCCAACTTGGTGTCATCTGCAAACTTAATGAGGGTGCACTCAATCCCCTCATCCAGATCATCGATAAAGATATTAAACAAGGCTGGCCCCAAAACAGAGCCCTGGGGAACACTGCTCGTGACTGGCTGCCAACTGGACTTAACTCCATTTACCAGTACTCTGTCGGCTTGCCCACCGAACCATTTTTTTACCCAGCAAAGACTACACCCGTCCAAGCCATGAGCTGCCAGCTTCCCAAGGAGAATATTATGGGAGACAGTGTCAAAAGCTTTGCTAAAGTCCAGGTAAATGACATCCACAGCCTTTCCATCATCTACCAGGTGGGTCACCAGGTCATAAAAGGAGATCAGGTTGGTCAAGCAGGACCTGCCTTTCATAAACCCATGCTGGCTGGGCCTGATCCCCTGGTTGACCTGCACTTGCCTGTTGAAACTCTTCTCCTACAGTAGCAGACCAATATGTTGGCTTGGAGCACAGGCAGAATGAGCTTATGTCTGCCCACAAAAGCCCTCTTAAATATATTTAATACTGGTATCCAAACACAGGCACAATTAGAAATCCCAATTGTCTCTATTAGCAGAGGTGGGCAGTTCAGCCTATGAAAAATCATTGCATACCTGCAAGGTAATTGAGAAGCTCAGGCTGAGCGTAGTCCCAGAACAAGATATCTTGCTTGGGACTCTGCCAAGCTTTGTTTTATCAGCATTCAGAACTGTTGTCATCTTTGCAGAAAGAAAACTAACACCACTGAAACAGAAGAGAGATAAAATGAGAACAGTGATAAGGACTTCCTTAATTACTCATATTCTGAACTTTCACTCTAGTAGTGCCTTTTCAGACCCGCCCGAGGGCAAGTAACTAGCAATATTTGCAAGAACCTCAGAAGAATCAGGAGAGGTTCTGCATATCTTTCAGAAAGATGCTGTCATTTACCTGCCCTTTACATTATATTCATTTGCTTCCATTACATCAATAAGAAATCGCTCTCTTTTTCTCACACGCATGATCTCTGTCCCCGCTGAGCAGTAGATCATACAAGACCATAAAGGAAAGAACACAGGTATCTTGTATTTCAGTAGAGAAAAAGGAAATTACAAACGCATTAACTCTCCAGCAGAAATGATACATGGTATTTAGGTGTTACTCTTGAACACTGCGAGTGCATGCTCTGGGAATGGCATCAGATTATCTCAGGTGGAATCCAGCAACAAATTCTTTTACAGTAGGGATGAGGCAAGGACAAACTCACATCTTTCTTTTCCCCTCATCTGAAGGGGAAGGTGATGGCAAAATAAGTCAAGGGGATAATCACCAGTAAAAAAGATTGTTTCATCAACAAGATATGAACAAAATCCTTCCCCAAGCATCATGGTGGAAATAGTGGCAGCAACACATTCACTGAGGAATGGGACAGAGTTGGCACCAGCAGAGACAACAGGAGTGTCGCGTGCCAGCTGTAAACCATTCTCTGGTCCCACCTGCCTTCACATGTTTGACTCATGCAGTGATGTTGCTGCTGCTTTGGGTTGAAGATTTTTCTCCATCTGTCTGAGCAGAACATGAGAGGTCTGAAACAGTGTCTTAAGGAAAGCTATTCTAGTTATAATGAATGGCATATTTTTCCATTTTGCATTTTTCCAGGTTTATATGTACCTTCCTAGACAGATCATAGATTCCACTAAAAGAAAAAGACACTTCAGTTTACTTGACGTTTGCTCTTACAATTTGCTCAAAGATAAAAAGATTCACCATTTCACTATCAAACATTCACAGGACAAAGAGTATCAGTGACTGAATCTTGGACCTTACATCTATCTGGTTCACAATTATACAGTAACCATTAAGATTTTTGTTATAGCCTATTGTTCGTTGCAGAATAAAACAAGACAAACATTACTGATCTATTTTTTCCTGACTGAGGCTTTGAAAAATCAGCAACTGTAAAGCCAAATGTTGTTTTCATTCACTTCACTTAAGACATGGTTCAGCAGAGTACTAATTTTGAGCCTAATTTTAAGTGTTGAAGTAGATTGACTGATCTTAATAGGACTACTCAGGTATATAAACTAGTCACAGAAATAAGTATCTTGCAGAATCAGGGTATAAATAGCTCTCAAATTGACAAGAGTGTAAATACTATCAATTTTAACAGCATGCTCCCAGGTCATACCAGAATGGAAGAAGAACCAGTCCCACCAGAACCAACATCTGGCTCCTGGGTAGGTGTCCAAGGTAAGATATACGAGAGAAACCCTGTGAAATCCAAGGCAAAATATTCACTAAGAGGTTGAGAAAGTTGGGTTTTTTCCCTATTTTAGCTTGCTTTTGCAAGTGTCTTCCTTTTCTTCTCCCTCAGAGGCAGGGATTGTCGGTGATTACAGATTTGCGCAGGACATCCTACTCCACCATTCCACCACTTCCTTCTTTACATTACAAAATTTTGAGTTATGACCATTACTGCAAGACCTTTGCCACTGCTAATAGAGAGCAGGATACCACCCTGCATGTAGTTGCCTAAGGACACTTAAAGTGACACCAGCTGTATCTCCCAGGGTACTGGGATGCACAGAAATATGGAAGCAGCATGAAATTTAGCCCTCACACATATCAATAATTTTTGGAGTCATCAAATCTCCATGACTCAGTAACAACAACAACAAATCATATTCTTGGTGTGTACAAGGTCACTCAATAGACACAGTTGATTTTCAATGTGTTCCAGCAAAATAAAATCTGGTTTGAAAACTGTTTTTCAAGCTTCAGCTCTTAAGAAATTAAAAAAGGGAGAGGAGAGGGAGAGGAGAGGGAGAAGAGATCTCATGAAGATGTACCTAGGTTTGTATTCATTTATGCTTGGTCCCGTCTGTCATGTCATATGGTACTATGAAGCACAAACGGATTTCTAAAAGAGAAACGAACTGGCTGCTAGTAGTATATGATCCATTTAGGACTTATCACAGAAAAGAACTTAAAAGGCCAGAATTCAGATGGACCAAGGCTTCTTTTTCTTTTCATTTTTTTTAATAAAACCACACTAAATTGCATGAAAAATACTGTGTTTGCATTCTGGCATTTTCAGTGTTTTAAAGCTAGGTGTGATCAATAAAAAAACCTCATTGCTTAAAGGGTGATAATTTCCTCATTCTCAATAAAATCAGTGCGTGGGAGATGTTACCACTCTTTTAGGATTTGTGCCTCGGATCAACTCTTTCACATGTTGGTGCAGCAGTGCATGACCAGTTGAAGCAAAAAATACAGAACAGAGAAACATCAGGTCCATATTCAACAAATGTGTAGTTTCACTCACTGAGGTCTTAAAGCTCTTTAGTTCTAGTAATCTCCTTTCCAATATTATGTCCACCATTTCTAATAGCTTGGTAGACTACAGAAGGAAAATTCTCACTCCAGAGAACACATGAAATAAATGTTGAAGCTAATGGGGCAATTCCTGCCCATTGAAAAACAAAGAAGCCTCTTAGTGCACATCCTTAGGCCAAGCAAGTGATATTTAGTGTTCCTTCTTAATCTTCAGCAGTAAAAATGTATTGCATGTACCCTGGGGCTAAAATGAATCATTTGGACATCTACAATATTGTTGACCGTGATGAACTCAACCTGCAAAGAATCAAGAAACATACTCTTTTCCTTTTATGATTTTCAGGTTATGTCCTACAAAGTGCAAATAAACTCTAAGTCTGGAGAGTATGCTGGGCCTATAAAACCCAGCCCAAATAATCCTATGACTCCTGCTCACTGAGCTGACTGGTTTACAAAGGAACCCGTTTCCTAAGGCTGGTCATACGTGCTCAGAGCGCTCCACTGACTGCACTCTGCAGCTTTCCTCTGATTGCACATCCTGCTCCCAGGCCTAATTCACTTGCCTTTTTTCCTCAAGAAGAAAAAGCTTGGCAGCCCCAAAGGTTACAGAGCATTTTAGAAAATCTTTACTTATTAACAGATGACTCCTACTATTTTGTGGGCAAAATTAGATGATATGACCGCTAATGTTCAGGCGTTAGATGTCAATACTTCCACAAGCCTGACAGAAAAATCTCACCACTTTGACCTCTTCAATTTTTCATCCTGTAATGTTTTCTGGTGTGATATCACAGCCAGTAAATTTTTTTCTTCATGCTTGGCAAGGCTCCAGATGGTTTTTAAGTCACTTGTTCAGGCAAAAGAAGAATGGTACATTTGGGATGAAATTATCCTGGAGGGCATTGTTGCAATTAGAGAGATGAATGGCCTTCAGCTTTAATTAGAACACTAGGTACACGTTTCATACCCTTATTCAGAGGAATTCAGCTCAGTCAGCTAGGTAATGTAGTGCTACTAAGTCAATACCTGTAGAACTGCAAACACTACTTCTAAAGAAAGGGCTGTTTCAACTCCAAGTTTACTGATAAACCAAATACAACTTAGTAGGAAAAAAAAATCCTGATCATCATGAATGCTCCTCCTAGTATGTTAGAGCTGCTTTTAAATTCACAATAGAATAGTGTGCTAGAGAAGGCTGGATGGGCATGAAAAGTGAGATTAGGACATATTATACCATTGTAACTATACCCATGCCAGATAACATGCAATTACATATCTCAAATCTCATTCTAATAGTGCAATTGTTTTTGTGCTACTTGAGCAGAACAGAAATCTGTTCTTTAAACCATATTGCTTTCTTGTACTTTTCAAGCTTAGTATTTTTGTATTTGTGACACTGTAGACATGTGGCAGAAAATGTTAAGAGAACATTATTAAGGTCTATCATGGTTTAACCCGAGCCAGCAACTAAGCACCACACAGCCATTCATTTGTTCCCCACCGGTGGGATGGGGGAAGAGAATCAGAAGGGTAAAAGTGAGAAAAATCCTGGGCTGAGAGAAAGACAGTCTAATAGGTAAAGCAAAAGCTGTGTACACAAGCAAAGCAAAATAAGGAATTTATTCCCTACTTCCCATTGGCAGGCAGGTGGTCAGCCATCTCCAGGAAAGCAGGGCTCCATCACAAGTAATGGTTACTTGGGAAGACAAAACGCCATAACTCTGAATGTCCTTCCCCTTCCTTCTTCTTCCCCCAGCTTTATATGCTGAGCATGATGTCATATGGTGTGGAATATGCCTTTGGTCAGTTGGGGTCAGCTGTCCCAGCTGTGTCCCCTCCCAACTTCTTGTGTACCCCCAGCCTGCTCGCTGGTGGGGTGGTGTGGGAAGCAGACAGGGCCTTGACTCTGTGTAAGCACTGCTCAGCAATAACCAAACACATCTCTGTATTATCAACACTGTTTTCAGCACAAATCCAGAACATAGTCCCATACAAGCTACTATAGAAAAAATTAACTCTATCCCAGTCAAGACCAGGACAAGGTCATAAAGACAAACTCTCAGGGTTAGGAAAGGAAAGAATTAAGATTGCTAGTGTTGCCTCAGCTCAGATTCCCGTTTCTATGTGTATTATGATAAAACCTTTGATGATACATGCGTATATTTCCCACAGCATTTTTCCTGCCTCCTTTTGTGCATAGAATGCACTGTGCTCACTTAATGAGCAGCAACTCAATATTTTGTTTTCTGCTTGTTGTTCCATGTATTGCCCCAGGCCTTATTTACTGCACATTTATAAATGTGGTTCTGAAGACAGAATTATTTATTTCCTTCTGGGTGTTTCTGTACTGCTCATCGTTAGCGTATGTGAGTGCTTCACAAACATTATGCGATTTATCTTCCCAACACTTTTCTGAGGTGAGGGGATGGAACCATCCCCAGTTTACAAAAGAGAAACCAATAGAAAGAAATTAGAATAAGGAAAAATACACTAACTCTGGATGCCTTGTTTGTGACAAACAAAAATTAGTGACTAATAAATGACAGGACTTTCTGTTAGTCCCAATTTTTTCTCTTGTTCATTCTGTCATTTCTCAAATTGGTCTGGTTTCTACTCTGCCAGATCTTCACCTTGTCTGTTTCTCTTTCCCCAGCTTCATCTTCCCTTCCCACACCGGTTCCCAGTCTGAAATGATCTTGCCAGTTCCTCAGCAACTCTCAGTGCCATCTCTGTATTCCTCTTTCAGATATTTCTACCAGTCCCACTCTTTGTATCTTAGCTGCTTTTCATCATTTTTCCTTATCCCTTGCTCCATTAATTTAATTTCCATTTTTCTAGTCCAGCCAGTCTTGCAATCTCTTCTATTTCTTCACACAAATTTTATCCCTCCCCTATCTATTTTCTTCTTGCTTATCTTGCCCAGCAGTCCCCATCTCCTTTCCTCACAGCTTTCAGGCTTTTTTTCCTCCTTTTCCTCCACCACCTCTACACTTCCAGCTTTTGCCCTTTTGCCTTGTTTCATGTTGTCACCAACATATACCTGCCTCCTCAGCAAATTCAAGCTCTCATTCCTGTGAAGGGGTCATATTTCTGAAATTGGTGCCCAGCAGGGGCTTCTCTTCTTGGAGAGGGGAAATAAAATCGTTCCTTTTGTTGGTAGTGCTCAGGCCTGACATTATAAGTAATTACCAGGCAGGCTGTTTCAGTCCTGTACTAAACCATGCCCTATCCAAGCAGGAGCTTTGGAAGACTTAGTTGTCAAACTTATGAACTTTATTGAACTCCAGTAAATCAGATATTTTCAAAGGTTTATAGTTTGACTGGCAGTGGAATTGTTTTGTTTTTTTTTTTATAGACATAACAACACAGCATCCCTAACAGAAACTCCCTGCTCCATTCAGATTTCGAAGCCTCACTCTGGAAGTGGGAATACTACAGCCTTCCGATAACTCAATTTTTTTAAGACAAGGATACCTTGTTTTGTTATGTTTCAGTTGTAAAACAACTAAACATTCTTGTTAAAATTTACATATATAAGTAATTTGGATGGGCCTGTTAGAGAAAACCCTGCCCTCCAAATTCACGTGTTGGAGAGCTAAAACACCCTGTTTTCAGTTTCTTGTAATGGGAAGTGTTTGGCAACTTTAATTATAGAAACTGTCATCAGCCCTACCTGTAATACATGAATGCACACACATAAGCCTCTTGTGTATGCATGTGTCTACCTCCATGACAGGGGGGAAAAAAACCCCAAAACAACAAGCATCTAATAAACTAAATATATGAACTCACAGAAACATGAACATATATAAATGCCTTTAAGTTTTCATTTGCTTAAATAAAAACACCCAGGGGTATTCTTTAAGGGGAAAATATATAAAGCAGAAAAACCTAATTTTCCAGGCAATTTATCACATCCCTTCTCAAATGCATATTCCAACCATACAGTCCTCTCACAGCTCTTGAAAAAATGAGCTACCTCTTGTCAGTGATGGACAAACTATCAGTACCACAGTAGAGCTGAATTTCTGAATGTATGCAATACCAAGAGTGCTAGGTGCTGGTACTCTCGTGGTAATTACAATATGCATCTTAAAATCTGTGCCCCCTCTGTGGCCACTGCAACTGTTCCCCTGAATCCCCTGCCCCATGTATAAATAGTAATAGGATCACAATGTTTAACAATAATGTGACACTTACCTTTGTATCAGTATTGTGAAAGACCCAGACAGTTGTGATCATATACAGCAAGCTGCAGGACGCTGTCACTAACATCCAGGACAACACAGCACAGAGCTTGTAGCCAAGTGGTTGGTTTGCTTGTTTATTTATGTGGGGTTTTTTGTTTGTTTTTTTTTTCCCCCTCCCCACCGATCAGATCAAATCCAATATCTATCAGTGTCAGACTCTCTCAGGACCCTCGGGCTTCTGACATTTTCTCTGTTATCCCTTTATACAGCAGGATACTTACTTGAATAACAGCTGTACCCATCAGACATTTCTTCCATCCACGCCCTGCATCCCAAGTGGTCCTAGAGCCTGGAGCTGTTACTGCTTGGTCACCTTGGAGAAATTTGAGAGAGTTAGTAAAAGAAAAAACCAAACCAAAACAAAATACCAGTATCCCAATGACTGTAAACATCTCCCTCTAACAGAAATGGGATACCTTGATGCTAATAAGCTTGAAACCCCTCAGAACTCAAGCCAGGTTAAAATGACTTCAAATGCAAGTATTAATTTACAAAAGTCCAAAGCATACAAACACAGGTACAAAGCATGTGTGTATCTTGCCTGCAAAAAAAAAGTCTCTCGCAATTCCAGCTTTTCAGGTTATTAGACATTCTCAGACTTCTAGTGGAGGCTCTAGTTCTTTACCAATGCTTTACCTCTGAGTTACATTCATAGAAGAGACTCTTGGTCCATGGAAATATGCTGGGTTTTGCACTTCTACAACAGAGTTTCCTTGAGGATTCATTGAGTTTATGAGTTTCATTCTCACTCCCCTATCCTTCTTCATAGAATTATTTGACATTTTGTATTAGACTATTAACTACTCTCACCTCTTTGGAAACATCCATACATCTGACAGGTTGGGTGCTGCCCTCTTTTGTGCTTGATTAAGCCAATTGTTAACTCCCTGAGTAGTAAAACATTCTTTCTGTCTAGGGAGGCACTATGTATCTCTTAATATGGAATATTTAAATACTTTAAAAATTCATAAAACATACCAACAGGTGATTATGCTTTATAGAAAAATGTATTAAAATATAGATAGATAAAATACACATGGCACAGTACTGAAATTAGATTACAAAAAATCAGCCACAGTGGAGCTGATGGGATCCTAACGAGTCTGGAGACATGTGTCCCCACAGCTGCCCAATGCCATGCAGAAGGCTGAGCAGGAGGTGGAAATGCTATGTGCAGGAGCTGCAAGCCTGGACCCAAATAAGTCAGTCAGGGCGAGCATTTCTCTCCCCTGGGTGCTTGTCCAAATGGGGCCAGAGGAGCTGGGGCCTTGACTGGTGTGAGTGTGTCATGTACAAGTGTCTTGGTACAGACTGTCTTACTATAAAAGTAGTTATCCACTCTCCAGGTTCATCCCACTTGGTAAATACATTTCAGATTACATATCACTAAGTGATATGATTATGTCTCTGTGTCCACTCTATCCTGAATTCCACCACAACAATATGTCAAGCCTCATCAGCCCTTCTGACCCAAACAGAGCATGGCTCCTTTTTACGTAACTCTTTTCCAAGAAATTGTTTTTCAAAAACCAAGGATATATTGCATAACCACTGATTAACAATACACTTAGGCTAAACTACTTTCCTGCAACCTTAGACTTGAACGATAGCAAGGTACATCAAAGTGCCCACTAATAGACTTCTAAGTGCACTACTCTGAAGGTTGAAAATTACATGGCATAGCAACACACTTGGTTTACAAAGCGTTGCTGTAGGAATTAGATGCCAAGGATTTATTGCTTTTGCTTTTATACCCCTCAGTTTAGTGCAGGGTCTACGCACTCCCAAATATGGTTGTGCAAAAGGGAGAGAGTGTTGCAAGCACTGGTGGTGCAGGTATTCAGGCAGCTAGAGGACATTACCCAAATGTGTTCCAAAGGACACTGCAGCTGTACTCCTTCACTTTGCCTTGACCTTTTCCTGTGGATAGAGGATAAGCCACAGGAGTTTCTCCCATGGAATAGATATTGGATATTGATCTGACTCCTCTCTGTATAGAAAAAAGTTAGAAGTGGTTCCTTCTGTTACCCCCATCAGAACTGCTGTCAATCAATGAGAAGAAAGGTACCACCCCTACCTTACATCTTACTCACCCACATGTGCAGCAGAGGGAAGTTCACTATGTGATGGAATTTTCTCTAGCAGGGGTCAGGCCCTTGATCAAGCCCAGCAATGCCTTTGATGGCAATACAGTGCACTTGTTGCTGTGTCCACAAACAGGTCAGAAGCAAGTAACTGAAAATAAATTTTTTCTGCATACTTCTTCAATACAAGCAGCTAGCTGTAGTATTTTATTGATTATATTGTTGGCTTCTATGGAAACAGATGTGGAGTTAATTAAGATCAAGGGTTAGAGCTGATAAAAATTGGAATTTTCAGTGCAGTTCATCTATCATGCACACTCAAATTAGTTTCCCCAGCAAAATATCTATTGTAGAGAAATGGTGATGGCTGAATCATTTTAATAGAAGTAAATTAAACTTGTTAAGAAGAGCTTAAGGCTGATACATTTGTTTTCTGTTTATGCTGCTGAAAATGTTTTCCCTTTGATAAATAAATAAAAACAATTTTAAAAATTTGCAGATTTTGGATTTAATCACCAAAAGATCTGTGCCGTCAAAAGCAATTCTCATTACAATCTGCTTGCCAGTGTTCATTTCTATTAATTCATTCACCCAAGGACCCTAAGAGTTTTGCACAGCTGCTAAAACATTTGTCTACGTGAAAGGAGCCACTTCTTTGCCTCAGACCTCGTTATTCCTGTTAATTCATTCTATTGCATGTAACAATGAGCTGACTGCCCTCAGATGCTCCCTGTGAGGTGGCATGCACATGCCTGATCTCGAGGTAACGGCAGCTCTTAGCCTACAAGTAGTACCAGGAAGAGACAGTTCCCAAGTCCGGGTTACGATAACAGGCTCTGTGTGTTTTGGCAAAGCTGTCCCAAAACTGCAATTAAAATGCTGGCAGTTCTGAATTTCCCTGGTGGCTCCACATCCAAATAACAGTATGTTTACCCACTCATATCTCATATGGGACTGGTCTGAATGGATTCTTAGTGCCTCAGGTTTGGAAGGATGAGCCTTCTCTTCAGCTCCACCGAAAAGCAGAGGGGGAAAAGGACTCCCTGACCTGCTCACTGTATGCTAGCTACAGCTTAATCATCTTGTCAGCTCACAAAGTGTGTCATATTTTCTGAAATGGACAGGAGAAGAAAAGGGAAATTCATGGAGACTGCAGTACATTACCCTTGACTCATGCTTTCACATTTCAGCTTTGCAGGGAAGATCCTTTCCAAATGAGCTTGCAATCGATAAAATGAATTAAATTACTGTGATATTCCTGACCCTTCAAAATGGCATCAAAGCCAGAGCCAGAGACTGCTTTGTGTCAAATACAGTAGGAGATGTAAGATAGATCTGAATTCGGTGTTCAACTGCGTTTCCCCAGAAGGGTTTTAGAAACGTGCCGGCCTCAGGTGAATCTTCCAAAGGGCTGGAGTAGCATGTGTGCCACTGGGAGTGGATGCTTTGTCTCAAAGCTGGTTTACCCAGTCCCTTTCCTCTCCCCAGTGCCACCTCTCAGTTCCACCTGTGCATCTGTTTATGTGGCTACTCTGTGAACCAGGAGGATGAACTGACATAATTGAAATTACAGGCAGCCACTTCAAGCTGGCTTTGACATAAAGAAAAAAGTTCAGCTTCAGAAGGAAACACAGGAAAGTCTAACACAGGAGTGCTGGGGAGGAAGGAAAGTGCTAATCCAGCTTGTCTATCAGTCTGTGTAATTCTAACCACTGCCTACCTGTTTATATTATGGCTATCACTATAACATGCTAGTCCTGGTGTTCGTTGCATCTACAAATCCTACTAGCAGGTTAAATACGGCAGAACCATCGCTCCGTACTTCCACTGAAATGCATTCACCTCTGTTTTTTTTACCAGATAGGATTTACCAGATGCTGACATACTGCACAACTGTTCATAACAAGCCCAACACATGCATCCTGTAAGCCGTAACTTACCCAGCAGAAACTCCAGAGGGAATGCAGGTAGTCAGAATGTAATTACCTAAGCTGGAATTTAGCCAGGACAATGGGGTTAAAATACCTATTTGTTTGGATTAATTTAATTGCTAAATATATTGTTCCACTAGTTGCTGTAGGAATAACCTTTTTGTATTAGCCAGCAGGTTAAATAGCACTTTTATTGCAGTACTTACCAGCTTCTGTTCCTGCCAGTCACTTCTGCTTTTTATTTGACTTCCAGGTCTTTTGCATTATCCCTGTCAGCCTTGGAGCTGCATCTCCTAAGGATAGGTACAAAAAGCCATGATATTAGGTGAAAAAAAAAATGGGGAAGACAACCAGTGATAATTCATCTGGCATGTACTACTTCAGTCAAAGAAAGTTGGTAATAAATGTGAAAATATCTTTGACTACAAAGTGGCTATATTATTTTCTTTAATAACATCATGGGGAAAAACGGTCACAGATCCTTCAGCTGTTGAAAAAAAATAAGCTTTTATTACCGTCTAAAAAAGTAAATATCAGAGTACACACACAGTATTGCTGCTGTGTGCTCAGAGGCATATAGTGGCTATCCTCTGTATTGTAATTTAACTTTGCTGCTATTCCTGAGAAGACTAACCCTGCCAAACTCCAAGTATTAAGGGATCCCCTGCTCCACCCTGGCCATGTATGGTATGGTACATAATGCCGCAATGAACAGTATAGGCTCTGCTCAAAGTAGCCTCATATATTCCCAGCAAGGTTTTCCATCCTGCTTTCTCACTCACCTTACATTCTCCCCAAGATTACTTTAGAAAATAGAGCAGAACAGAGAGAAGGGTCTACGGACTAAAAAAAAAAAAAAAATAAAAATAAAGCAAGAGTTTCTTCTCTTCTCTGTCCTTGATTCATAGGCCTGTACCACATTTGGACAAGCTAAGCTGCCAAGAACAGACCACACAGGCATGGCAGGGAGATATTTTAAGAGCCCAGAGCTGAAGAAACACCACTCACAGGTGTCTGCAGTACTGCTGCAGAATAGGGAGGGCATATACAGAAAAGACTCCCCTTTCTCTAATATTAAGTATGCATACAGCTGTGTAACTAAGACCTTATTCAAAGCCACTCTCTTCTTGCCTTCTCATTTTCCCCCCACTGATGTTCTATCTGGAAAGGCTTTGTACATTTCCCTGGGAGACAAGGACCACAACATCCTTCATTAATGCATGTGACCCCAAAAATTAAGCCAAGACAATCCTGTGGTAAGGTTTTGATAAGAAAAAACCCTGCAATGTCTAGGGGTGCATTTTGCAGATTACCAAAACAAAATGCCAAAAATGTTTTTACTTCTATATCTCCACCATCACATACTACCAAAAAACCGTGCAAAATAACAAAAAGCCCCACATAACTTTTTGATGGAAGTTTAAGACATATATTGAAGCTTTTTCATATTTCTATTGCCTGCGAAAGCAGGTGTGTAATTACCAGCTATAGAGAGGTCGGGGGAAATCACAGAAAACCATTAAAACTGACCAAAAATAACTCTTTTATACATAAAGATGTCAGAAATGTGAAGCTTTAAATCCTTCCAGGGCTTGAGGGAAATGCTGTCTCACTAAGAAACTAGATTCCAGCCTGGAAAGCATGTGCTTTGGGTTGTGAGGGATCCAATTTCTCCCAGCTGAGAGTTTATTTTGAGCTACAGAAGCAGTAAAAGCCCCTGGGACAGGACTGACTCCTGTGTGACTCTGGCACAGCTGGGTGACCTGCACAGTGAGCAGCTCCCCTTCGGCTGGAGGAAAGCAACCAGAGGACAGAAAAACTGTCAGAAAAGGAGGGTGCTGGAAGCCTTGCAATAATGTGTTCAATGTGATGGAAGAAGGCTCAAAAATCAGAAGTGCCCAGTAAAGATAAGCACGCTCCAAAGAAGTGTTTCTCTAGAATCTCTAACACAAAGATTCTGAGATTTACAGAAACAGAACTGGAGGAATCTTCTTGAGAATCAGTGCCTTGCACATCATCATATCAAATAATCCTTTTCATAAATTTCCATAAATTGTCCCTTAAAAAACAGGTAAGTTTTGGGAAAGAAAAGACCGGTAGAAAACCTTATTCCTCTGAAAATTACAAACATCTAACATCTATTCTAAACTTACCTGTGGCTGTAACATCCAGATATGTTTCTTTACACATCTTGCGTACAAAAGAATGAAAAGGAGAAACACAGATTTTGAAGACTTCCAACTGCCTACGGCTCTTCTGAAGTAGAGATCAAGAGCATCTGCTCATTAACTCATGCTATAAATGCAGCTTTACAAGATGTCATGAAAACAGAGAGTGAGTTAGCAGCAGCAGAAGCCTGCTTCATGAGACGAGATGAGTAGGGAACCAAGGAGACCCCAGCATGGGACAGTGCCCTCATCACCCTGGGCACCATCCCACAGCACTCAGGCTGACAACTGGTCCCCCAACTGTCCCAGCAACATGTTGTAGAGTCAGGGCTGGTCTTCACTGGGGACTGGGCTCAGATGGGGCTCCTGGCCCATGAGCAGTGGGTGTGTGGGTGGGGGTACCTGGTGGGCAGAACGATTAAGACCTATGAGTGTCCTCAGGGTGTTGGTGCAGAGCCACCTGACCCTCTCCTAATCTCCAGTAGAAACCAGGCCCACCCCTGCCACATGCGCTGTTTAAAGGTGCCACCTCTGGATGTAGCACAGTGAGCAGAGTGCTCCATCTAAGCTGCGGACCCCAACAGCTCCAAAAGAATGTATGCTTTCTGAAAGTCAGGCCTCATAAGTCCTGTATTCATGCCACTCCAAAGATGGGGGACTTTCACAACAGAACATACAGTTAATGAAATATTTTTTACCCAGCTTAACTCCTCTCCTTTGGATAACTCTTCCCCACTATCATGTATGGCCATTCTGTATGCACAGTGTCTATGACACTGCCTTTCTGTAATAAGCACTACAATTCCTGGCTGTTTTTCCTAAGCAACGCTTCTCCTTCTGTACTTTCCCCTTCATACTGCTGGTAAAACTTGATAAAGTAGATTAGGACACTCCTTCTCACACCTTCAGCACTGGACTTCAGGTCCCACAGCAGCAGCATAAAAAAAATTTCCTTTAATTTCTTTTTTCTTTTTTTTTTCCTCCCAGATTGACCCAGCTACAATTGTGGTGTCACAGTTTAGCTGATGGCCATAGTGACCTGCTATCTGGGATGCTTCCCTTTTATGATAATACCAGAATGCGAGAAGATGAGAGTGGGTTAGGTAACAGGCATCTACATTCTTTTGACAAGAGCTTCCCTTGTTCCTTGTTCCAACTCCGTTCCTTTTTCAGTGACAGGTCTAAAGGAATTCTTAAATATAATTTTGATCCAAAAACCATTTAAGCACTTTTTGCCAACCTTTCAGTTGTCAGAGTTCTAGTATGTGCGGCATCATCACTTCAACCTTTAAAAGTTTGTTTGCTATAGAAAAGCTCAGGTTAACTACAGAATGATTATTTTATACCAAGTGCTTTCACTTTAATACCCATTTTCTTTCAGAACTAGAAACTCTTTATTACATGTAGTGAATTTAAAATGTTCAATGAAATTGAATTTCAGGTCAATATATATTTGAAAAATTGAAGTACAATATGATCTGAAGAGAATACTTTCTGAGGGAGGATTGTGTGACATTTTAGAAAACATAACTTTTTTCCAAAGCTTAAACTGAAAACAAACAAACAAGAACCACTTACGCTCTATCCAGTTTTCACATTAAAAAAAGCTAAGATATAATGTCACATTTTATGAGATAAAGTTTTTGTTCAGCCAACCCTGTCTAACAAATCATCGACCCGGCAGTACTGTTCATATCATAGTCTTACTACATCGGGGATAAATCCCTACAGCCATGCAAATCTCGTCCCTTGTTTACAGTCCTAGAGCGCCATTTCCAGAGAAGCTGGAGCTCTCGTTTGGGGGACTTTTCTCATGCCACTGAATCTCTCAAGGCTCTGCCTTTGATGGATATTAGCATCAGCATTGTTCCTTGTCTTTATCAGCTTCCTCTAATGACAGTTTGCCACTGTCTGGTAAAGAATCTTTCTGAAATGCCTTTCATGACCCCATAGCCAATTATCCTACGCTGCCAGTTTACAAATATTTGTCATCTCAAAGAGTACAAAACAGGCAGTGCACCACATGGAGCACAGGTCTAAAGCAGTGGAGCTGCCAGCAGGGCTGGCTCATGTGACTGACAGAGGTGACTCGGAAGCACATCCTTGGACCACCTCCATAGCTTGCTGGACCTGGGGCAGCTTCTTTAGCCATAACAGCTCCACGTCACAATGTTATTTTAGTAACTACTTGGAATTGTTGGGAAAATGAGTGGCACCAACAGGTGCAATGATGCTTCAGAAGCATGTTCTCTCCGTCTCGCCATTAATACATTCCCTGAGTCTGTGCTTGGTGCCTGAATATATCGAGCTTGGCTAGAAGCCTAACAAGAGGAAGGAAGCACAAAACCAGTTTTATCATCCTGAGTTTCTGTGTATTTGCCCGCCAGCTCTGCAGCTAAACTGCACATGGTTTGTATTTAATTTCCTCAGGGATTCAACCAGTAATTAAAATAAATTATAATTAATGACTGACCAAGTCCAGAACCCTTCATGCACCTTAACAAAAAAAGAAAATAGCTGATAATGTTCAAATAAACAAAAAGATATACTTATTCATCAAGACCAGTAGCCAGCAACATAAAAGAATAAAATAAAATAAATAAACTTGTTAGAAGCTATTGATATGAGGTATCTTGAGCTCTGCTAGGAAAAAATTCATGCAAGGTTTCTAATAACCTAATGTCCCCGAGTTGGTGGTCCTCTGTGTCCTCTGGCTGTCCGCAGTCCCTACCAAAGAGGTGTGATATCTCTCCTCTAGCAGCAAAGTAGGATTTGTTGGGTCTCTGCAGGTGAGTACTTACAGTACAGAGTATTCACAGCACTGGAATGGGGTGAGGTTATCCCTCTGGATTTAACAAGGAATTTAACAAAGCTGGGAAGCTGTATGTGTATGATTGGCAAAGCCACCTAAACTAAGCCTAGTGCAGCCGTGGGTTTCATTAGCTCCCCATCATACATGGGATGTCTTTTCCCCCACAGCTGCCAAGACCACCAGGCTTGCCCACCAGAGCTACCTCTCCCCAGCAAGCTTCCGACCTTCAAATTTGTCAGGTGTGCTGGCAGCACACAGCCACACGTGTACAGGCCACTAGCTCTCCCAGTGACAGAAAATTGCAGGGTGGGAGGTCTGTGTGTTTGGTCCTTTAAATACCACCCATTTCAAGAAGCCAGAGCTGTATTTCCTTACCGACTTTTCTCAATTTGTTCATACTAAGGCCCTTAAGCTTTAGATTAAGCACTTAAGCCTATAATAGAAGAGACACAAAGAAAACAGTAAACTGTTAATTTAGATAATGTTGAGAAAGAAAAACCTGCAGATCGCATGCCATTTTAATTCCTCCCCCTCATGCCCAAAGCTAAGTCTCTGTAGGCTTCTACATTCAAAATTCCTCAATGCAATGCAAACTCTAAATAACATGCCCCCCCCCCCCCCCCCCACTATAGCTTATAAATCCTGCAAAGCAATGGAGAATAGAGTGTGAGGAGAAGTTTATTTTTTCCTCTTCACCATGCAAAAACCTAACAGTATAACCCAAAGTTCTCATCACCAGCAACTAACGTGATATAATTGCAGACTACACTGCAGCAGCATAAAACAAAGCTTACAGTAAGTCCATTTGCCACCAGATCTCCAAAAAGAAATTCAACTCACCAGGGAGTTGAACCAGGGAGGTGACTTGGCAGCCTGAATAACTCTAGGATCAAAGGATTTTCAGCAACAGAAGGAACACGGCTGTCCCCGGGAAATTTGGAGCTTGCCTCTTCCCTGACAGAGGACATGCATCAGAGCGATTCCAGTGGAGCCAGGCTGTCACACCACTATGAGCCTGATACGGTGGTTTCTTCGTGTCTGATTCTAGCATTTCCTGAAGAAATATCAAAACAATGTATCCACCTTGTCATTGCTGATCACATCCACCTATACAAAAGGTTCCTGCATCCAGAAATGGCGAGTCAGCAGTGCTTCAAAACCTGCCTGTCCTTTACATCACCGCTGTGGTGGCTAGTACAAACATGCTCTCTGGACACAGCTGGGGCCTTCTGTGGGAAAGAGCTGGGGCGCAGGTGTCTTGCTCAAGTGACTGGGAAACAACCTCCTCATGTTGGTGCAAACTGGGGGATAGCCACTGCCAGGGCTGTGATGCCAAACAGCTGCTTATGCGCTGAGGATGGGTCAAGTTTTATTTTGGGAACAGCACCCTTGATCATTTGGCACGTGGCTGCTGGAGCACTGAATGAGGTGGTGGGATGCACCATGCTTCAGTATGGATGGGGCTGCGTGGTTTGGCCATGCCGTGGAGCTCTTCAAAGCAACGGCAACTCATGAAGATGTGGATGTGCATCACTTGTTTGTACATGTAGGTATCCCTTGGGCACCCACCTGCAGGTGCTCTGCAATGCCAGCCATCCAGACATTTACTACACACCTTTGTCCAGGAAGAGCACATCCCTCCCACAGCTCACCCAGCAGCAGCCCTGCTGCAGCACTTACTCCATTCCTGCTGGCCTTGCAAGCACATGGCAACATCAGCTTTTAATGAATCGGGCCCCTAGCACGGTGTAAAAGAGGGCAGGACAGAGAGTTGTTGCTGTCTTGCAGCGACAGGGTTCCCTGATTCACATTCTTTGTAAAGGTGTTGCCTTGCTTTTTTACATATATTACATTGTAATTTGACAGTTGCATTAAATCCTTTTGCTCTTACTTAGAGAGAAGCAAAATGCACACGATTTGCCTTCCCTGTAACACTGATTATTTAGCGTAGGTATAGCATGGCCTTGTCTCTCCACATTAAGCAGTATTAATTTTCTCTGTCTGTCTTCTTATGGAAGTCTTTTCCATACCTCTAACCGTTTTTAGCTCTCCAGACACCTCTGTTTCTGCTGTATGCTTCAGATAAGGGAAAAAAAAAAAAAACCACCACAACAAAACCCTGTGATAATCTATATTTATATACTATACAGAGAGGCTATAAGCAGCAGAAGAAAAAAAATGATAGGGAAGGACTACTGAAACGTCACCTACTTAAAGCAATGCCATACATAGCCAGTGAAGGCTTATAAAATAATGAGACTTGTAGCAAAGACTCAAAGTGGGTATTATACACTAAATAGAGAGGTGTTACAGCAGCCTGTCCAAGAAGAAGATTTAGTTGTTATTTCAGAAACACTCCTGAAGCATTCAACCTGATATGCTGCTACATTAACAAAAGAGGCAAATAGGATGCTAGAACATCTTGCTCGAGGCATACAACGTACATCAAAAGGCTGATGGTTAAATTACTAAACAAAGCACTCCATGTGGACCAAAAATAGACTTTTTTCCACACTTGCAATAAGTTGTAGATAGCAAGTAATTACCTGCAGGTTACTACCTTTATTCCTTCCTATTATGCTATTCCTTTTCTTCCCCATAACAATACCTGTCCAGTGAACACATTTCATAGAAATTCCTGTCTGCATTCATAGCAATGTCAAGTCATTTTTTTGGACAACGTTAGGTTTATTTCTAAGCTGTTCATTGGATGAAACTACAGAATGAATGAAGCAGGGGCCTGTTTTTTCTCCCTTTTGAATTTCTCAATTAAGCAGGTCACTGATGCACCTTAAGTTAACAACCACAAACCTATCCTGATAGGGGTGTAGCTGAGAGTCTCTTCTTCTGTACTGCTGCAAGCAGCCATGGCTTACTTGTCTTCAAAAATGCCTTGGAAACAAGCCCAGGTTGTTCCTCTGCTGAGAAAGAAGTATGTATTGCTTTGTTCAAGGGAGCAATAAATAATATAAAGGGGTGGATGAAAATAAACACCTCAAATTGAACTGAATATAAAGCAAAGTGAGATGGTGGAGATCACTTTTAAACGCTGCCAGGGTCTGAGAAAATGAAGTCCATTTGAAGGGAGAATTTTCCTCTCAGTTATATTGCTCTAGATCAAAAGCCAGTGTAACAGATTGCTGTGCATAGGACAGATGTAATTGGAAACAATATGCAGCCTAAGTATTTCCAACCCTGAATGTTAACAAGGCACACAACTGATCTAAAAAAATCATGAGATATATCTAAAAGAAATCCTTCTGTTTTAGAAAAATAAATACATGTGAATTCGTGTTTACCTTCTCACTTCTGGGACTTTAGGAAGTAAATCATATTTTCATAACTTTCTCCACCAGTACGGAAAAGCAAGCAATCAAACACACACACACATACATATATATTTATATGTTCAGAAAAATTGTTTTAAAAATCACCTGACTCCAGGAGCTGAAAATACAAGGAAAATGCCAGTGTTGCAGGGCTTACAATAAAAAGTGCAAGTTTCCAGCACAGCAGTTCATTTGTTCTGAGTAGGCTTTCAGTTACATCAATGCAATTCAACAGCAGGAGTCTAGAGTAAGTAGACAAGTTTTGCAGTACTTCTTCAATGATCATACATCTGGGTTTTAGCATAAGACAAATCAAAAATTGTCAGTGGTGCCTTAAGCAGATCTGGGTTTAACTTATTACACTTATTCTCCACCTCAGTAGCAATTCTTGTATTACACCACGAGAACAGAAGCAGATCCTAGCATGCAGAAAAGGCAGAAAAAAAGATAAAAAAAGTGAGTAAAATTATTTTGTAGAATGTGGCACGTTAGACTCACATGACATAGCAAGACATTTGTGTTCCTGTTTTTCATGGGAAGATTTTCCTGAACTACCTGGAATACTGAAAACTGTATTATAAAAGCTGATGCTGTCTGGGAAAGAAAAAAAGGACCTAGAACAAACGTCTGCCATTTGAGGGCTTAAAAATCCCTTTTTGCACCTCTTCCTGACATCCTCCAAGGAAGTGCTTTGCCCTCTCTGCTCCCTGCATGCTTCCAAACCTGCCTAAGTAACTAGTCTTTCTCTTTTGTATCTCTTAAAATGACAAGCTGATGAGCTATCAGATGGGAGAGCAACAGCCATTTGGTAGATTTATGAAGCACGCTCAAGAATTATGTGGCACCTAAGGAGGAAAAAAAAAAAAAGAAAAAATTATATAGGTATTTGTACTGTAGCTTAACAGCCTAACAGCCTCATGAAGGGTCCCTTTAGAATAAGTCCAGCTAGTGGCCTACCACTAAGATAGAAAAAAGACAGAAATTGAGACCAGGGAGAATGCTCAAAATTTTGTGAAACACATAAGATTAGGATGAATTTAATTCCAGAAGTAGAATATCTGTACTATTACAGAGAAAAGATTAGAGTATTTATAAATGCAGCAATATACTTCCTAAGTGCAAATTGAATAGGTATATTTAGCTTTCTGCAGGGATTCATGAAATTAGGTTCAAATAGAAGAAAACTGGCATGTGAGCGCTGTTATTTCTTACAATAAACGAACAGTGAAACAAGCACATTTTTATAAGAGAAAGTGCATATCATACAGCATACTGATGAACAAGACGTTCAGTTATCCAGGGGAAAAAAAAATAAAAACCTTTCCTCCTTTGTTTTATGATTTATCTTCATGGCTAGCAGAGCCAGAAACTGCATCTGTCCCCCAAGGTGAGGGGTCAAGAAGAGCACTTCTGCTCCCTCTGGACTCTGCTATCTCCATTGTGATTGCTTTCACAAAGGCTATGGAGCCTGCTAACACTGCCTTGGTCACTGGAAAACAACACATGCATTAAGGTTTGCCAGACAGAATTGATTTTGAACGCTGCTTTCACCCTGAGTCAACAGCCCTGCTTTGTCTCCACTACAAGTGGTATATCAGCTCTGGAGGCATATTTCTGTCTGAACTGCAGAGCAAGCTCAAAACCAGATTTGTGGGTATCAGGGGTTGCACCAGCATAGCCAGCAGTTGGATTTGCCCCGCTCGCTAGGTTGGCGGTCACTGTGAAAACCTGAAAAATGGAGTGGTCCTTTTCCCCATCTCTATGCTAAATTGTGCCAGTGCTGCAGAAGAAAGGCTGGTCGACAAAGGCGTACAGAAAATTCCCAGACAAAACCAATTTCATTAAACTAGAATTAAGCTTCTAAACAGCTGTTTATTGCTGAAGGGAAAAACCTTAAGACAATACTGGAGTTTTCTCAAAAAACATTAAAAAATCCTGGGAATTGAAAGTTCAGATTACAGTAAAAAAGAAAAAAAAAAACCCAGAATGCCACAACACAGCTATTTGCATCGAAATGTGTATTTAGAGTCACTCAAGCAACTTGAATTTTGTCCTCTCTTGTGTGTACTATTCACCTCTTTGCAGCATCTGTGTCTTGTGCAGACGAGACACATTGTGATGGAAGAGTTTTCACTAAAACCTAAAGGAGTTCACAGGCTGTAACCAGAGGAAACTTAAGCCCCCTCCCTTGGATTAGTTTACACAAGGAGATGAGAAGATCTGGTGCATATAACATTGCAAGTGCACAGAAACAGATTAATAGATGTTAAGACTGAAAGACCGTAAGCATGAAGTCTGACCTCCTGCATAACACAGCATGGAGAATTTCATGTGTAATCTTTGCCTCAAGCTCTGCTTGAGCTGGAACATACCTTTTAAAAAGATGCTCACTTTTGATACAAATATTTCAAATGACAGAAGATCTACCATATCCCCAGATCTACTCTGTGATCGTTTTGTGACATGTGTCCTTATAAATGGGAATCTGATTTGTAAAGAAACACAAAATTTCCTTCAGTGTTGTGCTCCCTTCTTTGCAAACTGCAGTACTTTATGCCTTGTTCTGTCCTTAAGAAGTATTTTGCCCAAAATCATCAGCTGAATACATTTCCTATCTTCACCTAAATGCTTAAAATAGATGTTTTTCTTTGCAGATTTTGCTTTCAGACCATCTCCAAATTATTTTGACTTCCCTGCTTCCCTTAGGTTTCCTAGACAAGAATCTAGTTGGGGGACCAAAAAAAAAAAAAAAGACCAACCCAACCCTGCTCAAATTGAACAAGTGACCTTTGTAGCCTTTATGCACTCTAAAAAATAGTACTTCTCCCTTAAGTCCGAGGTGGGAACCTCATGCTTTTACTGTGAGTCTCTAACTGCTTGGTGCTTTTAATTAAAACCCCAAGTCCTGGAATCGAAGGACAACAAAAATCTCACTCTCCAGAAGAGCTCTAGTCTTCAGGGTAAGCAATAAAACTTGAACACATGACTCAAACACCACAAAAACACAGCCTCAGATATAAAATTGTTTCATGATTTTAGACTGCTGAATCACATATTTGAATGCATAGGACTAGAAGTATACCATTACTAACTGGAAGAGCAGGAATCTCCTCCAGCTGGAGGCTTACCATCATCTCCTGGAGCACAGTGGCAGAAGCTTCCCAGCAAACCCTGCAACTCAGACTTCAGCAGCCAAGTTCTGAAGCAGAAATTCTTCTTGCCCTCACCTGCTAAAGAAGAAACACTAAAGGAGAAGCTAGAGACCCTCTCTGTTTTTATGTGGAATGTGTTTCAAGGGACCAGCTTAAGTCCTCTCCAGTTCTAACAATCTCACTTTCTAAAAGCAAGATTTTCCTCAAGGAGAAGAAAACCCAACAAATAAACCTCTATAGACAACATAAACTTAAAATGAAATGCTAGCTTTACCTTCCTGAGAGTCCTTCACCACCTGTAGAAGATGGAAGCTACTCTCAAAGAACAAAGCAACTAGCAAACTCCTCTAAAAGGGCCTCCTAGCTCAGAAATGAAATAGGCATACATGAAACTAATCAGGTGTTCCCAGGCACATGTTCCCCAGCTCAGGACTCTAGATTATAAACACCTACCCAGCTCAGGACTCTAGATTATAAACACCTATCAGCTGCAGCTCAGAACTGAGCCTGCTGAAGCAGTCAAGGCACTATGCTTAGTGAGAAAAGGATTTTGGATGAAAATGTTATCAGGTAAATGGATAGCTCTTACACTAGGTCCATGGCAGAGCTTAGAACAGGCTTCAGCTTTCTAAGTTACCAACTAATGCCCTGTTATCTCCAGCAAAGGGAAATACAAGCTAATTCACTAGAGATTTTCCATTCAAACGTTGCCTGAAACCAGTTACACAGCAACAAATAATTGAAAGCAGCCAAACAAACCTTTTCTCCATCCCTCTACTTCACCTACACAAAGCAAATTCTTATTCCTGGTAGAAGCACAAAGCTCTGCAGGGCATGGGGGACTGAGAGACAACTGCTGAGCAGCTGGGCAAGTAAGAGATTTCACTACTTACCAATTTCATGTAAGCTCAACATAACAGCACTATTAGGTTTATATTATCTATCAGTAAAAATACTAATTACAGAGGCCCAGACTTGAAACAATTTCTCAGAACAACATGCCTACAGCTAGCACGCAGAATGAGTGTGCTTTACATGGATACACATTCCCTACTATACAGAAACAAACACGCACAGTTATTATCATTTAGAAAAGACAAAAGCTGCCAAAGCCAAGGAAATGCCATCAGTGCTCAGAAAAGAGGCCTTTATTGTTTGCTACTAATTGCAAGGAAAAAGAATTCACAGACATTTCAAAGCAGCTGCTGTCTTGTCCTTAAAAACTCCTTCCACTTAGAAAGGAAGATTTTCATTTTAACAGCCCCCAGAAGCTTTTATGGCTTGCTACCATCCAAAGCCATTCAGATGTGTTAGTTCTGTAGTGATTGTGTTGTGAGGTTCAGCAAAAAGGTCTAAGAAGCTATGAGAAAAGCCTGTTGATCCTGTAACTAGAGAAATTACTATTTAAATCTCAGCAATTTCTGTTAAATTAAGGATTATTTCTCCCCCCAACACACACTGGCCTTGTTAATTTTACTGGTAAAAATCTATGCAGACTCAATTGCTCCGGAGACTGCACCTTGATCCTTTGAAGCTACAGTTTCCAGCTGCTGTAAATCATCTGTGGAGTGAAGCTGATTTACATTAGCTGAGAATCTGACCTGCTGTGGCTAAATACTCCCCACCTGGTTTAACCATTCCCCTTTCTGGAAAGCCCTAAGGATCATCACTTCAAGCTGTTTTTGTTTCTAAGACCTTTGTAATGTTGATATTGTGCATACAGCCAGGAATATCTTACCCACTGCTAGGCTGGGCACTGTCTCAGTGATGGGTGAACTTGCTAAATGAGGCTCAGGGTGCCCACCTGTTTCACAATGTCCTGCAGAATTTTTTATTTCAGAGGTTTCCCCAGATAAATGTCTGTCTTTTGAGGTGTTGATCCTGCTTTTATCAGCCAGTAAAACTGGCAGCCGTTATTGTGTGTGCCTCACTGTTAGGAGCTGGCATCGTTGTATTTGTGGCATTAGCTGAGAAAAACAACAAAAGCATCTAACTTCTTCTGTGGAAAGATTTCACTTAAATGTGCTTTTCATATTTTCTTGTGGGGAATAGCGTCTGTTTTTCTCTGTCTAGATCTCCAATTAATATTTGGCCACAAGTTTAAACATCAGGAGAAGCTTTTCTTGGGTAAGGAGTGAGTAAAGCTAAGGCCTCATCTAAATCAGCTGAAGGAAAGACAGATCCAAAGATACATCAAGACTTGGGAGACTGGGTTCAGCTCTTTGCTCCATCACAGACTCTGCTTTGGTACCTAAATAAGCTACTCAAGGTCGGATTCAAAGTGGGATGTAGGCAACTATAGAGGGAAGGAGGCAGAGCGGTAATCTGGAAAAAGCTTACACACAGGCATTTCAAGCTCCTTGTTATCAAACCTGGACAGGCATCAAAACAACAGTCATTAAAGGACCCAGCTTGGGAGAGCCAGGTCCAGTTCCTGCACCTGCCTAAAGGGATCCAGACATATCTGCCATCTCACAGGAGCGTCTGAACTGTCTCTGTCCAGAGGGACTGAAGAGGGGGATCCCCACAGCTATGTTACAGCTGCATCATTGTGCAAAAATTATTTTGGAAATTGTGTGTAAGGAGACTGTATGCATACTACTGTAGTTAGGGTATTCATCAGGAGGCACCAAAGTGGGTCCTGGTTCATACCCAGAATGTGTTTATAATCCCCAAACACCATCCCCAGGCAGCACCTTGCAGAGCTAAACTCCCTCCTACTGCTTGCCTTGCTCTCAAATTTCTGATGCAGGGAACAGCTTCAGTGTGGGAAGGAAGGGAAAGGGAGATTAAACTTGGATCTTCCTGAATGCATAGCAGGCCACTAAAGCACTGTGAAGAGGGAGAAGGCCTCCGCTTCTTCCGGTATTTTAAAAGAGCTGAGGGAACCCTTCCAAGCACTGGGAACATGGTGGGACACCCGTCTAGAGGAGAGCATGGCTGATGATCCAGTAAGCCAAAACTCCTCTTTGAAAACCTGAGTGAGGTAGCCAAGGTGTACAGTCTAACACCTATCCTGGCTCATAGCATTTCTTAGCTAGATAGCTCAAATCAGAGACACTCAAGAGTACTGGTTTAAAGGTTCTCTGACAGTTCTTTCTCACTAAGTTGGCTATTTTGGTTCCCATTTAGAGAGGATGAGCCTGTCCTATATATGTAGGCTCTTCTAAATGAAGACTAGGTGTCTAACAGTGTTCTGGATCCCATATGGGCACAAGATGACTGCAAGGTATATGCTGCAGCACTGTAATTCTTTATTAGATTTGGCCTTTAGTGTTTCAGCTCTCCATCTGCAAAATTGGGATAAAAGCACTTCCCTGTTTTGTAGCTCATTTTCATACTCATTTGTAATTACTACAGAAAGATATTCAACACTGCACCACTTTCCCAGAGCAGTTACCAGCATAGTTAAGCAGGAACAAAGCACAATATGGATGCTTTTAATCTGATTTTATAAACTTGACACATAACTTTTGGCATAATTCTGTAAGGAATTGGTTAGAGCTTAAATGACATTTCCATTTCACTTCTAGGGAGATAACTACATTTCTCGCAGCAATGGCTAGGTAAACATGCAGGCAGCCTTGTACTGCCAGCCACACAGCTCACACCTTCATTGTTACTAGTACCCAAGAGAGCCATCTTATGGGAATTTAAGGAGTGATTAACCCCACTGGATACCAATTAACTCTCCCAACCACATGATCTATCAGAGACTATCAGTGACTTTGATTTTCTTGAAACACCACACTGTGAAATGCAGTGGCTCACGAGTTATTACTCAGGTGTTTAGATGTCTCTCTGTCCCAGGGGATAAAACTACATATAGTAATCTTATCATCTGTCCCTAAAGATGTCACCTCTGTTCATCCAGCTGAGCCCACATGTTGTGTGCCAGATGTGGATCAGACATCTGAAATGGTTCCTGCCCTCAGCTCTCCCTCCTAGCAGGCTATTCCTGCATAGCAGGGACAGCTGCTTAGGATGCTGGTCCTCTTTAGTCACCCACATTAAACCTGGACCACACAGCTGCAGTCTGTGCAGGAGCTCCAGTGCAGATTCAGCAATTGGCTTTCAGCCAGATATTAGGCACCCAGTCAGCTTTAACCAGCTTCTAAACCACACAGCAGCAAGGCTGGGTTTAAAAGCATGGACATGCTTACGTACGTTAGTCTAGGCAGTGAACTGAAAGTGTCTTGTACCAGGCAGGCACAGTTAACATGCACTTGTCTGCAACAAATCGTGCATAGGAGCCCTGAGGTACCTGAGCCACCCAAGCTGGTTTTGAAAATGGAAGTGGAGTCCCTAGTCTTGAAGGAAATTATTAAAATATTACCCTTTGAGTTTGCTGAGAATTTGTGGGATCGGTGAGCCTTCCTATTTTTCCAAGATCTCCCTTGACACATACAAGAGCAGGGTGTTAAAAGTAATAATACTTAAAACAACCCAATAATTCAGTTGATGTCCTTGCTGTTCTGACTCAGCAGCAATTTTCGTGTATGTCTCAGAGAAAGCTGTCTGGCCGAAAAGGACCTGGGGCTGCTGTTTGATGGCCGACTGAACATGAGCCAGCAGTGTGCCCAAGTGGCCAGGAAGGCCAACAGCATTCTGGCCTGTATCAGGAATAGTGTGGCCAGAAGGAGCAGGGAGGTGATTGTCCCCCTGTACTCGGCGCTGGTGAGGCCGCACCTGGAATACTGTGTCCAGTTTTGGGCCCCTCAGTACAAGAAAGACATTGAGGTGCTGGAGCGTGTTCAGAGAAGGGCAACGAAGCTGGTGCAGGGTCTGGAGCACAGGCCTTATGAGGAGCGGCTGAGGGAACTGGGGTTGTTTAGTCTGGAGAAGAGGAGGCTGAGGAGAGACCTTATCGCTCTCTACAACTACCTGAAAGGAGGTTGTAGCGAGGTGGGTGTTGGTCTCTTCTCCCAAGTAGCTAGCGATAGGACAAGAGGAAATGGCCTTAAGCTGCACCAGGGGAGATTTAGATTGGATATTAGGAAAAATTTCTTTACGGAAAGGGTGGTCAAGCATTGGAACAGGCTGCCCAGAGAGGCGGTGGAGTCACCATCCCTGGAATTATTCAAAAAACAGGTAGACATGGCACTTTGTGACATGGTTTAGTGGTCATGGTGGTGTTGGGTTGATGATTGGACTGATGATCTTAGAGATCCTTTCCAATCTTAACGATTCCTAGTTTTTACTTTCATTATAAATAATCCAGCCAGCAAGCCAGGAAACATGAAATTGCTACTCTACCCTGAACTGGTAGACTTGGTAATGTTAGGTTAATGGTTGGACTGGATGATCTTAAAGGTCTTTTCCAACCTAAACAATTCTATGATTCTAGGGAAGAGGAGCCCCTTTCACTCGGAGCGCTGTAGCAGAGTCAGGCTGTGATCATGGTGTGACCCCTTCCCCGTGTATGTCACCTTCACTGACAGTATAATATAATGCATCAGACTGAGCTGCAGCAGCTGAGGTTCAGGCCCCTCTTTTATTCAGCTGCCACAGCTACAAGGATGAGAAGCCTTGCGGGTGGAGGGAGCACATGGCAGGAGGCTGTAATGGCTTAAACCACCTCTGTGAGATTCACCAGAGCTCCTTCTGTCAGGGAGCCCTGTGTGCTGCAAATGAAATTTTCGTGAAATGCTGAGCAAGCCTCATTAACATCTCCCTGAGAAAATGACAATGTTGGGTAGTGAGTAGTGCCTCCATTCAGTCGGCTTCTTCCACCAGCCCAAGCGCTGTTCATCCCACTGTATGCTTATGCCACAGGACAGTTTGTTCCCTGTGAACACAGGGCAAATCCCAGCTGGCAGACTGGTAAATCGTGAATGATTTGTACTTGTTAGAGAAACATTGGCTCTGACTGAAAATACAGAGAGATTTTGAGGGTCTGAAATAAGTTATTTGGACACTAAGACTGCATGTGCAAACAGCAAGAGTTTCTTTATCCTGTGGGAACATGTAATGAATTAGGTGATACCTATGACTGAAATAAAATACTCACTGTCAGTTAAAAAAAAAAGGGGGGGGGGGGTTCATAGATGTAAGATTCTTTCCTTCTGCCTTTTTTTCTTTCCTTGTTCTCACTTCAGAAATGAGAGACAGCTTTTACAGCTGGAAGACAGAGAGTTTTGCACATTAATAGCCACAATGAAGGTCAGTAAGTCTGACTCGCTCAAGTAACAGCTGAGTACATTGGATCTCATTTCATTTTATTACAATGGCAGAAGCAGTGCTGATCAACAGTGTCATATTTCCTTTTCTTCAGCATAACAGATGAAGTGATTGTTCCATGAGACAGCAGCGGGGGAAGGAAACTAGGAGAGGAGCAGTATACCCAGCAATGCACTCACTACACCTGTACCTGTGTTTTGTCCTTCCTCAGTTCTTCCTCTCCTAGTGCTAACAATGGGGGCTCCAGATAACTCCTTTGGGGTTTTGCAGTGTTGCCCCAAGGTATTTCAGGGTCCCTTTTATACTCAGAAAATGCAGATACCTGCATCATGAGTGCATTCTGCATGGGAATACTGGGGAAAGTGGTACTTAATATTTCTGTCCTGAGCACATCTGCATAAGGATCTACTGTTCACCAAAAAGATGCCATGTCTTGTCTGTCCTATTTTGTGCAATACAGTGTTGGAGATGTCACTGACATATCCAAGGATAAAGGGGGAAAAAATTCTCCCTCCTAGAGGCCACAGAGGCTTTCTGAATCTTCCAGGTTAAAATAAGGTAGGGAAGGCCTACGTGAGTGAGGCCAAAGGAACCAGGATGGTGACTAGAGGAGTAAACTCCACTAATATGGCTTGAGTGGCTGCCAGCCCCTTAAAATCCGAGTACCTTGCAGTATTTCTGTGTTGCAGAGGACTAGTATCCACATTTCACAGCATGAAAGCAGAAATAAAATGACTGGACCAGGAGACTTAGAGGAAGCCTGCAATACAGAAAGAGTTGAAAAACATTTCTGAAATGTGAGGTTAATTCATTTGCCACTGGGCCCTTTTTCCTCACTGATTCTCTAATAATTTTCTTAAAGACCTTCAATTCTTCACTTCTATACTGTAACGCTGTTCCTGAGATAAACACTGTATGCTGTTGCTGCGGCACAGATGTTTTGCCCACAGATAACTGAGCAAGAGGCAAAGAGCTCAGACAGTGTCAATTATTGGCTTGGTCTGACTGAGGACAAAAAAAAGCTGCAATCCCTGGAGAAGAGCAATTACTGTTGGCAAAATCTGCATGGGCTTCAAAGCATAGTACACTAACTTTCCTCTGTATGCTCCTTAACATTTCCTAGTATCAAATTCCTCCATGTTAACAAGACTAATAGAAGCATAATAGGGATGCCACTAACAACCCCACACTGGTGTTCATTCAAAAGTAATCAGACAGAAGCAAACCTGCCCCCAAACACTAACGCAGAGCTCACAAGCTGCTCCTAAGGGCAGCAGGCACTAGTTCTGCCCAAAAGGAGATGTCTTTCCTCCTGCTGCTGCAAGAGGGTGCATATCAAGGGAAACAAGCAGCTGTAGACAAGCTGTATTTCTTCTCCTTAGCTTACAGAAGAAGCAGATTTATATATACCCTGGCCTGTTCCATCCTCCTTGGCACATGCTCACCTTAATGCTACAGCACAGTGAGAAAAGCAAAGGGTTGGATTCCCTACTGGTGTCAATCAGCCTACTGCTAGAGCCACGATAAAGGTTTTGACCAAATATTTAACTTGCCTGTGAGTCCTAGGAGGTGGTATGTGCTTTCCAGTGCCACTTCTTGGAGCTTTGTGGTCCAAGTTCTGATCCACAATTTTTCACCTCCTGTTTTATCAAAAGTTTTAGAACAGTTCCTCAGGAGGTATCTACATGGTGCAATGATAACAGAGTTATCCCTGGACTAATGGAGTTATTAGGAACAATACAGCTACATCAAAAAGCTGCTCTGCTAGGGTGGTTGTGCTGACTGCAGAGCAGGGTTTATGGGCCCAGCTGGCATGCTATGGCAATACAATCCAGCACCAGCTTGTGCAGAGCTAGCTCTTGTCTCCCTGTGTTGCCCTGCCATGTCCCATCAAAGCCTCTTGAGCAGCTGAATTACTTCGGGCTGTCAGGGCCTTTCACCTGATTGCCCTTTGTTTGCCTTTCCAGAAGAGCGTGGGTCTGTCACAGGACAGACAGATATGACACAGGGAAATCTCCGCCCAGAAGCAGAGAGGCAGCTGCAAGTCAGGGTGCTGAGGGCATTTAAAATGATGCTAGACACTTGTGTTCAGGCACCTACCTGCTGCCCAGGAATGGAGATTTTTCAGATGTCAGTGTCCTCAAGGTACTTCCCAGTAATGGTGATTCAAACTTTAAATTCTGTCTCTCTTGGCCAACTTTCTTGACAGTCTTACAGCAAAAGATCATGACTTGAGAGAAAACCAAAAGTATTCCTAAATATCCCTCCCTTATCTATGCGGAGACTTGAGGGGAAGGGAGAGAGGATGCTATTTAGCTCATTTGTAAGTGAGCCTTGTCAAAGCTGCAGATAGCCAGCAAAGAGACCAGCACAGGGAGGAGTGCATGTTCCTACTAGTGAGCGGTAACTCTTACTCAAAGTCAGCTTCCTCTGAGAAGTGGGAACTTTTGCCTCTCAGTGACCACCGCAACAGCTGCTGCCTCTGCTGAAGGGGTCAGCCAGCAGCCTGGTTTGGTGAGTTTGCTCATCAGGAACAGGAGCAGGACCCACATGCTTGTATATCACAAAACCCTGCACCATAATTAGCACTTTTAAGTTAGTAGTCACCTGGGAAGGAATTAAACTGTGGTCTGAAAATGAATATTTTTGTACAAAATACCAACTCCTCCAGGCTTCCACTCACCTTCCCTGTTTCTGTAAAGAGTTGTGCTGGGAAGCATGCACGCCAGAGCAGCCATAACTGTGGGAAAGAGAGGTTTTACATCACCAGTGGGAATTATCCTGTTGTATCATCTCCTTCACAATGTGATTCTGCCTTTTTTGTAGGAGTGGGAAACATTGATTATACATTTATGCTGAGTTTTGCCACTGCTAAAATGCAAACTGCAATTTTGTCACAAAATGCAGTATTTCTGAATTATTGCACTTTGAAGTCCCAAAGGAGCCCCAGAGGAGCACTTCTAAGCATTCTTTTTATTTTAGATTGTTTATATTTTTCCCCAAGACTATTCAGACAGATCTAATACATTCCTGATGTAGCGATTTGTTGCTGTTCATTTTTTTGTCAAATGACCTACACCCACCCAAACACCTTTCAAAATTCTCATCAACTTTTATTAAGCTATTCCTAAACCAAAGAATTAAATAGCTCTTTTTTTTTTAACCAAAACATTAGATGAGCTCCAGCTGTCTGTATTATATCATCCACAACAGGGAACAGAGAAGTTACTCTGTGCAGGTGTTCAGCAGCAACAGGAACTGCTGCTGAGAGCAGCCCTAGGGGCAGTGACTGCAGACAGAGAGGGGAGGTAGAGTGAAGTAGTTCCTCCCTGGCCATTTTCCCTGAGTTTTTTTTCCCACCCCAGTGAGGACAGCCGCAGAGCCAGGGCAGAAATGCTGGAAGAGGCACTGTCCTGCCTTCAGGAAACCACTGATACTCCCTGTTTACTGGCAGACGATCACTGCTCAGTACAAGCCAGGGATTTCCCCACAGCTGTGCTGCACTGCTGGGCTTCTGTTCACACTGACCCTGATCCAAAGCTCTCACTGAAGTCCATAGCATTTTTTCCAGTGACTGCACAGGGTTTTGGATGTGGCCCATTACAGCCAGTAGCACTGGCTGCAGCCAAAATCTTGGCTTGTGTTTTGCGGGCAATGGGAATAGATGATCACAGTTATTCTTTCTGGCCATAAAATCAATGCAATATCTTCTTCTGATATTCCTTGCCTCTCCCTAACAGAGAGCACTTGTTCTGCTCTATTCCTGACCAAGTTTCCTGGGAAATATTAGATTTCATATCGTTTTTTCTCACTGAAATGTCTTCACTGGGATGCTTAGACATCAACACATTTATATCCAAGGGATCCCGAAGAGGTTAGCCAGAGGTGATTACGTCTCAAATGATGTTGTACTATAATTACTCAGGATATCAGCTTAAATGAAATAATCTGCACAGGAGAGAAGAAACAGTAAAGCTAAGGAAGGAAATTGCTGCTATAATTACTAGAGTATTTCTCTTTGAGGTATTAAAAAGAAATGTTTATAACATAAAAAGCCTGGAGAGGATGACATGTGGCAACTACAGACTGGATGGCAGAGCCTCTCTTACCTTACAGCAGCTGTAACAAGCTTTCTGAACGTTATTATACATAAATGTATATGTAAGAGTAGAAGGTAGGAGGGTAGGTAGAAAATAGCCCAGAGTGACCATCTAGCTCAAAGACTTTATGATTAGTTACAAAGATAAAAAAATATGAGGCAGGTACTCTCTTTTGGGGTCTTTTGCCACTGAAGTCGTTCAAGCCTTGCTATCAATAGTGGCACAACCAGACCCACAGCTAACAAGGGTAAGAATGATAGCAGTTGTTCCTTACAACCACCCATCTCACTTTTTTCTGTTGATCATTTTTGTCTTTCTCCCTGCCAGATTGTCCTGAACAAAAAATTATCTGAAATTCTCACAGCTAGAGCAGCCTCCCTGTTCTATGCATAACAAAGCCATGCAAAGTTCTCATGTTTCCTCTCCAGCTCTTTTACTGTTTCCAGAAATACACTCTATTGGAAACTTTTTGGAGAAATGCATTAACTGTGGATTTGATATTCCAAAACCTCTTGTGCTTTAATGTGCAGGTAAATAATTATGTAAACCTCACTAAGACGACACGTGTGATTAAAAAAAAAAAAAATGTAACCACCCAAGGGAACATTTCCTGATCTAGAGCTCTCCTGAACCCACTGGACCCTACAAATGGCCAGGCATCGGGTCATTTCAGGCATCAAGCAGATCCCTGGGGGATTCACTGTTTCACAGTCCCTCTTGGTACAGGGGATTACAGGATTGCATTTTATTGCTGGGGTATGTCAGTGTAACAGGATCCTGAGGAGGATTGGCTACAGGAATTTTTCTAACCGAAGTCTCAGTGTCAGTGATGGTCTTAAGACATGAAATCCTCATGGACCTGCCAGAGAACTGCACGTAAGCCGCAAGGCAGGTCTGTTTTAACCTTTTTCTTCAGATTTTGTACAACTTCCAGCAGGGTGACCAGTGACAGGCAACAGATTCGAAATTCCTCAGTTACAGGATTATTCCCCATTTTTCTCAAGCCACTGTAGCTTTGAAACAGCAAATTCTCAGGGAAAAGCATGGCTTACAACACAGAACAACAGAAAAGACACTGGAAATTTATAAGCAGCCCAGATGAGCACCATCCATTTCTCTTAAGAGCAGAGTGACTAATGATCGGTGCCCAGCAGGGAGGTCACTCTGGCCTAATAGATGGTGTCAGGACTAGGTGAGGATGCAGGTGTATCTAACATGGCAATCAGAGCTAATGAACCATGGACACTTTCATAAACACAGCCCCCAGTTGTGCCCTGTGCTGTCCTCTTTGTGGATTTAGAAGAGCAGTACAGACTTGTTACTGCAGTATGCAGAAAAATAGCCCAACCTTGTTTTGCCTGTTTGTGAATGACCCCCATGTACAGCTGCAGACCCTGAAGGACTTCTGAGACCACAGCAGCATCTGTGAAAGTGATGAGCATGGGCCACCTTGAACTGAAGAAGCTGGGCATGCATACCAGGTGATGAACAGCAGTGCTTCATTAGCAGCCCCCAATGTCCTGGTCCGATAGGTGCTGGTATATGATTCATGATATAAAATTCTATTTCATTAAAGTAATTTGATTTGGCTGGGGTGGGGGTCAGTGTTTGATTTGTTTCAGACACATTCATTTTATTTCAGCAGAAATACCAGGCAGTGGTTTGCAGGAAGGAGAAATCCTCACAGCCTTTCCAATGCAAAGCCATATATTTAGGTTCAGTGCAGGAAGCATTGTAGACACTGAAGGCAGGTGCTTTCCTGAATAACAGACCCACACAAGCCTGTACTCCTTTACAAATAAGACACATAATCAACTATAACTTATTCTCCCAGTAGGGATCCTCTGTATGTATTCCTCTCTGTCTCTTATCACTTCCAAGTCCTGCTCTGTTGCCATACATCAGGCCTCTCTCTAGAATTTCTTCTCACTCTCTTGCAGCACTTCCAAAGTACACAGAGCCTAGAGCAGGCACGAAAGATGGATTGATTCCCCTCTGCCAGCTGTATTTAATGCACAGATCCCATCCTGCTCTCAACACAGAATCTTGCTTTTCTGCCCAAAAACACTGGGAGCGGGAGCTTTCTCTATAAAAACACATTCTTCAACATATTTGTTTAAAGTTATTATCCTGAATTGGAGCATCAAAGGTATAAATTTGTAAGTATTTTCCTTACTAGTACTTGAGTTGTATAAAAATTCCCAAATATGTTTGAAGCCATGGTATGATGGGCACTGTATAAGCACACTGAAAGAGACTCTGTACCTGAGCCAAACAGACAAGACATAGGGGAAAGAAAAGAAGGAATTGTTACCCCATTTTACAGAGACTCAGAAAGATCAGCGTGACTTGCCCAAGGTCATATAGGAACTGTAGGGAACTGAACAGAGACCACTGCAGTCCCAACACAAAATCTTAATTACCAAATCCAATTTTCCACTTTTCCTTTCATACATTTTTTTCATATGTTAAAACACTTCACATAAACTTTTTTTCCCAGGAAGAATAGGAAAAGCAAAGGCTGCAAGTTGCCCTTGTTAAACTAGGTTGCACAGCCAAACAAATTTAAAATGATATCTCAGCAAGATTTTGCAACCTGCCTGTGACAAATAAAAGGACTTTCACCCTGAAAACATGTGAGCGCTTGGGAGGACTAGCTCAGAGAATTTAGCAAGGCTCCTAATGAAAGAGCTGAGCTGCAATATGTATATGCATGAGTTCATGTATTATTTAAACCACTCTGATCAGAATAAGCATCATGAGCACAGTACTGAAAGTGTCACTAGCGTTCATGCATTGAATAACTTGCCCTCATAAAGGTATAATAATGTGTTCATCAGTTTGTATTCCCAAAGCAGTGATAGCATAAACAGAAAATAACCCTATATTGTTGCAAAAAACACATAAATATAAATTATAATTATATCTTTCTTTGATATTATGACCAAGAAATGATGATGCTCACTGAAGTATAACATATGAGACCAAGTACACTCCCAAGGGGCTTTGTAAAAGTCTGCTTCTATGTTCAAGTCTAGCCTGGGATTTTAGGTGTTAAAACAGATATATCATGCTAAAGTTGGCCAGCCTGCCTCAGTAACCTAGTGGTAGGTCCTTTCTCTGATAGGTGGGAGATTCAGATTACATTTTCAGTGATTCTGTTACAGCACACCCAGTGCTTGCTGCCACACACAGCCCAGATATATCCACAGATAGCCCACAGACTGACAATTAAATCGGAGTGCTGATGGCTCCCTAGGAAGACATCCTATCCTCAGTGGTCCCAAGGATGACTGTGCCACATGAGACGGTGGGGAGGGTGAGAAAGGAGAGAGACCATAGGAGGAAAAAATAGAGGGATGCAGTAGTTCTCAAGGTACACCAAAAGTATCCCCTGCCTATGTCCAGACACACCTTATCAAACACAAAAATGTCTGACTAGACAAACTGAAATCAGGGTGTAAAAATAAACATTAAAAACATCCACAGATTTTTTTTTTTTTATTGTACTCAGTTGCCTCAGTGGAAGATTCCTGTACTAAATTGACTTATGAGCTGTGATCTCAGTCTTTTGGATTTTTTTTTTTTTTTTTTTTTTTTTACCCTCTTACATGTTAGTGAATTGTACTTTCATGTGGGAAACATGCAGCAGCCTGTTCTTGTTGGTAAAAGTGGCAAGACTCCCACTGGTTTCATTCAAAGGTTCAGGCTGTTAACGATGACTCAATCAATCAATCAGTCAAGACATGAGAAGCTACAGAGAGAACTGGAGCCAAAATTGGTCTCAAAATTCAGTGAGCTCATTTGTTCTTGTGCAGTTTCATCAGCTGAATCAGATATGCTCTCTGGAGTGGTGAGGAAAGATGCATATCTAGGACACTTTCGGTAGGTATATTTGGTAAGCACCATCACTTGGTTGTTTCACTGCAGTTCCTGCATGTCAAAAGTTTCAGAAGAGCACGATGCAACAGAGGCACAATGCTTGCTGGGCACTAGGACAAGAGCAGATGCAGGGGGGACACCAGGACAGGAGAGGTCAAGGTAGCTGGGGCACCAGGGAAGATGACTCGGGTTTTGGGGGATCCGGAAATGGCCAGTCAGGCTAAGGGTGTTGAAAGAGACAAGAATGAGCTACCTTGGAAAGATGACCTGGTCATTTACACCAGTGTGAAATCGAAATTGGAGCTGTGTGGTCTATATTTAGGAGGGGAGACCTAAGACCTTTCTCCCCCAGGAAGTACTGTGGGAATTCACTTATCCCATTTGCTTTTTGTGGATGGGAGTTTAAAGGATATTACTAATTGTATTATGCTACTGGTAAATGCTGGAGACATTTACCTCCATAGTCTATGTTATTATTGGAAGGGGTGGTAGAAAAATTATGACTCCCATCTTTCTCTGAAAAGACTTATTTGCAATTGTCAGGCTTTGCTTTTCTTTTTTTTTTTAAACCAAGACCTTGAAAATTATCTTGTGTACTAATTGCATCAAAGCAGCCCATAAAGTTTGAGGAAGAAATGCACAATAAATATTTACTCTGCAACTGTAAGTTTCACTAGATCTGTTCCATTTTCCTTCTTTAATAGCTAAACAGTAATAGATAATGCAAAGACATGAATGAGGCATTTATAGCACAGAAAAGCACAAGGTTGCTCTTGCTCTATAATGCAGGAATGCTTAAAACTAAGTGAAAACAACCTAAACACTGAAAAGGTTTATTGCAGGTAAATTTAAGCTGGGTACGCTTAAAGCAGTAGTTTACTGAATGGGGCAAGGTATAACTGACATAAGCATATCTACATTGTTTTCTGTCTGCAGGTTTACTGTTACGCAGAATAGCTTGTAATATTTAATACTTTAAGCTCAGAAGGGAAGAAGCTTTAAAAAAGAGAGGAAAAAAGGAGAGTACAAAAAGCTATCCAGCACTCTGTATCCTACTGGGTGTTGTTTTCTCTGCTTTCCACCCCCCCCCCATCTCTAACATCCTAAATGTTCAAGGTTAAGTTCTAGTTGGGCTTTGTCCCTTCTAATTTTTTCCCTGCATAACCTCATGACATGCTTGTAGTCCTCCTGAGTTGCCTGCCCCTTCTTCCAAAGGTCATAAACTCTCCTTTTTTTCCTGAGTTCCAGCCAAAGCTCTCTGTTCAGCCAGGCTGGTCGTCTTTCCCACCGGCTTGTCTTTCAGCACATGGGGATGGCCTGCTCCTGCATTTTTAAGATTTCCTTCTTGAAGGATGTCCAGCCTTCCTGGACTCCTTTGCCCTTCACGACTGCCTCCCAAGGGACTCCGTCAACCAGGCTCCTAAACAGGCCAAACAGCTGGGTTAGCTCAGTTGGTTAGAACATGATGCTAATAACGCCAAGTTCACAGGTTCAATCCCTGCTTACTGCAGGGGGGTTGGGCTCGATGATCTCTCAAGGTCCCTTCCAACCCAAAGCAATCTATGATTCCATGAAACCCTTCCCTCCAGAAGTCCAAGGTAGCAGTTCTGCTGACCCTATTCCTTACTTCTCCAAGAATTGAAAACTCTATCGTTTCGTGATCGCTATGCCCAAGATGGCCTCCAACCCACAAGCCCTCCTCTGTTTGCAAACAACAGGTCCAGTGGGGCACCTTCCCTAGATGGCTCACTCACCAGCTGCATCAGCAAATTGTCTTCTACACACTCCAGGAACCTCCTAGCCTGTTTCCTCTCTGCTGTATTGTATTTCCAGCAGACATCTGGTAAGTTGAAGTCCCCCATAAGAACAAGGGCTGGCGATTGTGAGACTTCTCCCAGCTGCTTACAGAATATTTCATCTGCCTTTTCATCCTGGTTGGGTGATCTATAACAGACTCCCACCATGATACCTGCCTTGTTGGCCTTCCCCCTGATCCTTACCCATAACACTCAACACTATTGTCACCATCATTAAGCTCTAGACAACCAAAACAAGTGGTTTCTTTCTGCTGCAGCATCTCCTACCTCAGTCACTACCAAGAGCTCTGTGATGAAGGACTGTGAATGAGGAAGGGTGGCTGGAGAGCAGGAGCATCAGGAAGGGGCCAAGGACTAGGACATGGGAACCAGGGGGAGCCACCAGAACTGGTACACAGAGGAGATGTAGGATCCCCATCGAATCAGACAGTAGCCTCCAGTGAACAAATTTTGGCCACATAGGGTGACAAGAGAGTTGAGGATATTAATTTTCATTGTTTAAGGGAATGCCCCTTTGATGAGTGTATCTACAAGAAAGGGCTAAGTAGCCTCTGTGCCTCAAATAAAATAGGAGACAAACTATTTTCCTACTTCAGCTTGGGTTATGTATTAATCTTGGAAGACTTTCCAGATGGAAGACGCTGGGTATATACAAAGTCTTGTAAAATTAAGTAGGGATTTTTTAATTAAAAAAAGCAAAAAACGCTGTAATGTGAGCTGTCTAAAGTCTCTCAAAAGGCAGTGGAGCAGAATTTATGTTTTCCCAAGGAAACATCTAAAATGATTTGTATATTACCCTCTGAAAGGGCTTAGTTCTATCAGTTGACAATAGAATAATCTAGATTGGACTTTTATCATGTAAGTATTTAAATATAGAGTAAATTTCAGTGAAATGAATCCTAGTCTACTTTCCAAGAATCTGTGTGTTTATTTCCATGTTTTTAAGGACCTTAAACTATGGAAAGGTTTAACTTTGTCAGTAGTCTGACAACTGAATGAAAGCTGGAGGTATTCAACACCTGAATATTAATTTTAATAACATGCAAGAGTTTGAAAGTACAAAGAAAGCATGGTTGAACTGTATGACTGAGATAATGGAGGGATCAGCCACTTCTGGTTTTTCTGTTGTTCCTTAAGAACATAAAGAATTGACTAGTTTGTTTCAGTTTGGCAAGAGTCAGTAATTCAATAATATGTCATATAATGATGAATATGCCAGAGAGTCAGAAATCAATGACAGAGAGTGTAAAACTTTAAAACATTAGTGAATTATTTAGGTCTCTCTCTTAATTGAGCAATTTTTCCAGGCATGTTTTTGAGTAGCTAAGTGTGTTTAGAGAGCTAGCTATTTGTCTCATACAGTCTCTACATTTTTTTCATCTGCCTAAAAGTCTAGTTAGCTGCAGCTAACAGTACAGGCAGAAGATTTAACATAGATGAGTCAGGATGGCTTAACAAGTTACCACCAGTCTCCTCAGCTGACATCATTCTCCATCACAGGGTTTTTTTTCCCTGAAGTCAAGGCAAAATGCATGAGCCTCAACCTCATTCGTTATTGCCTAAGCTAAGACACACAACTCTTCAGGCAATCTCAGAGCATGCACACATGTAGATACAGTGGCTCAGTTAATACATAATAGCTTTAACGAGCTTCTGTAACTGAATCCCATCCTATGGCCTTACTCCAACACAGACTGGCATTGTACTTTAGTAATTTAGTTCTTCGTAGCTGCTCTGCTAGCTTTCATCCTGCTTTTGCTTAGGTAAAGCCAATATGAAACTGTCCTTGACAGAGCAGTATTGTTCTAAGGATACACTCCTTTCTCACCCTGTACAGAAGATGACAAAAGGGAACAAGAAGCCTCAATATCAGGAATTGGAGCTAAATTAGATACAGTTACACTAATATAATCCTTTGTGCTGGTTATTATGGGCTCAGGGTTTGAAATAACTCAAATCCAGTATTTATTCTGAGGGTGCCTTAGCAAGAATAGTGATCCTGTCTCTTTCATAGAGGGAGGAGGAGGAATGAAGGGCAAAGAGGAAAGAGAAAGGTGAGATTGCCCACTTTCCCCTATATACCTTGTGTGTTTTACACATACCCCCAAAGGAAGCAGAGAAAAAAGCAGAACAAGTCTGCTTCTGCAGGAAGCAGCTGATCCGAGATGAGGCAGTTTACATCATCTTTTTTACCTCAAGACCCTTGGGAAACTCCTGTCCTTCCCTTAGGCACAGCCCTCTCTACTACTGTGAAAATAGTTACCTGCTACCCCTTGCTTAGAGAGAGATGGGCCAAACCTTTGTGGAACAGGGCAAAACAAAACTAGGACTGATTTAATTGCTGAAGATTTGATATATATTCCCACCTATTTTGACTTGAGGGGTTGTGAAGCACCACAGAAGTTTTTTTTTTTTTTTGTAAAATAAGGTACTTTCCTATATTGTATTTGTCCTGTTTACCTTTTAATCCTACCAACTTTACACTCAGCAGATTTATCACAACCATTTTAGTTCTGATCTGGTCTTGCAAAAGGACCGAGTTCATCTGTAACTTGGTACTGTCAGTGCTGTCTGTTGCTGTAGTAACAAAGTAGTGTTATATACCTTCAAGAATCAGTGCTGCAGAACTGCTGAATTTTCTAATAAGGTTAAAAAATAAAAAGATAAAAGACCCTTTTGATTACATCTATCTTTCTTTGTGTTGTAGTGCTGCAACAATGGAACTTTAATGTTCCCTCTGGAATAAAAATATGAGAAAGTAGAGCTTTCTCCATTGTACAAGGTTGAAGGAAGGTCTGAACTTTAAATCCCAGTGACATGGTTACATATACTGCTGGGCTCAGTTTCATGTTGGTACAATCATGAAAAATTGCAATGAGGTCTACAGAGTTATATAAAATGCCTTTGAGCAAGGCTGGAATCCAACCAACCAACTTCCCTAAAGTTGCTTCAGCTATATAGCCATGGGCTAACCTGAAGACACATATCCTGGCCCACCCTGATACAGTACTGTCTACCTCATGGCTCTGATGTTTGGTAGTGGTCCAGTGGTGGATATAAACATTTGCTTGTAACTGGAGTTTTGTTAATCAAGAACATCTTCATTTCATTCCTACTTTCATTTCCTACTGCATACACTGGAAAACATGATAATCAAGAAGTTTCCTATTCTTGAAACATGCAAGCTCAAACTTAAGTTTTAAGTAAATACCTAAGTATTTACTCTAGTGTGGTTGTCTCCTTCCTTTCTCTCACTGAACATACCAGCATGGCTACAATTACACTTGTATGCACAGGGGGTTGTATATGTGCTTCAGGAGACTTATGCTAGTACAGGAAGCAAGATCAGTTCGAGCAGTAGATGCTTTAGAAACGGTAATTTGTTTCCACATTTATACTTACATGGGTATAGGTATATTGGGAAAAGAAATGCTCTCTAAATGGCAAAGTCCTACTCAATAATGACGATATGCTGGTGAAATTAATCTAGACAATTATTTAACTAGGACAAAAAGCTTGGAAGAAGACTCTCTCTCCGCCTACTCCCACTAACATTTCAAATGTTGCAAATAACTGTTATTTTAATGAAAATCTTCGGCTTTGTAGTCTGGTTCATGTACTTTGGGTGCTTGGAATGGACACCACTGTAGCAGCAGAAAGAGTGACTGGACAGTATTAATAGGTTTGTTGTTGGTTTTGGTTTTTTAACGAGCCTTTTGTGTAAATTTTCACAAATTATTTTAAAACTCCAATTACCATCAGATTTACCATTCTAATGCTCAATTATTTGAAACCTAAGTGTTTGCATCATATAAGAATTTGAAAGATGATTATGACATAACTCAAAATTGATACAATTTGATTGTTCTTTCCCAGCCTTAGAAAAAACTTAAAAAAAAAAAAAAAGCATAAGGGAAAAGCATATGCAATGACAAAAGCACTTCTCTGCATTTCAAAAATTCCTGGTGGATGATAGTGGGAGTAGTAAAGAAATGTGGCAATTCAGTGAAGAAGCTCCAGCTGACAGTATTCAGTAAGAATCTGAAGGAAGATGAGACTTCATGAATCAGATTCAAGTGGAGCCCTGGGAACACCCCACAGCAGAGCTTGGACATGCCCCATAGGAATGAAATGGTGCTTTGCCATTGCTTCCAATTCTTTGGAATTCTGCCTTCCTCTCTGTGGCAGACCTTTACTCCCCTTCACCACATCCCACAGGCCAGGTTAGGCAGGCATGGTGCATTTTCTGTCTGGGGAGCGTGGCAAACAGGCTTCAGTGTCTGCACTGCAGTTTTCGTAGAGGTATCGAGCTGACATTACACTTGCCAGCTTAAGCACGGATGGCTGTGTGTCTGCAGCACCACAGAGCTGTGAAAGAAGCTGGGCAGCTGCTGAAACACCTAACCTACACTGAGCTCAGGGCTGCCAAAGCCAGACCGCTACAAATCCTAGGCTGTCTTAGCTCCCTATCTAGCAGTTGTAAGTGAGAGCACTACAAACATCCCCAAAACGTTTACAGAACCAAGGGCCTTACAAGGGTACAACAAAAGCAAAATCTCATTGTTGATCAGGCATATTCAGAGCTCTTTGGCTCCCTTCCTTCTTTTCCTTTCCTCATTATTTTCCCAGACAGCTGCAACTACTGTGGCTGGTGACCTTCATCATTTTGCTGTTCCATCCCATTATCACAAAGTCCCACTGTTGGATTTTTAGTCCACTTTCATTACATAGCATCCACACAATTTTTGAAAACAATTTTGAAAATTGAAGTGTCCTGTATGTACAGTCCCCATTTTGTTAGGCTCCATTATTTATTGCTGTAACATCAGGACTTTCACATCTCGCCAGTCTGCTGAGCTAAAAGTGAGTTAAGGAAGGCCATTAAGGACTTTGCAGAAGTTACATATCCACAGCAGCCTATTGTCCATTTTAGGAAATCAGATTGGTTTTAGGTTGTTTGGATTGGCTTTTCCATATTATGTGTTTAGAATATTTATGCAGGGCCATATCCTCCCTCTTGATCTGCTTTCTGTAGCATTTTTTAATATACTGATTTATTTGGGGTGCTATATACTCAGGATGAAATCCCTGCTCGCACTATAGTTGATGGGAATTTTGCCTCAGACAGAGTGTATATTAATGCCAAGTTCTGCTTTTGAGACAGGGACTTTGCTGATGTGCAGCAGTGTCTGTGTAATGGTTCCCATGGATGGGCAATCACTGAAAGTTTTCATGTGGGGAGCAGAGCAGCATAACAGGCAAAGACCATGCTCACATGCAGGTCTGGCAAGGCTGCCTTCCAGAAAGCCAGTGTGTGGGATCAGGCACCAGACTGTTGGCAAAACTTTATTCATACACACTGAAACCTTCACCCATGATGTGTGATAACTCCCATCAAGACTCAGATCAAAAATAATTCTAAGTTTATTTTTGAATTTGAAGTCTGAAATTTCTAAATTAGCTTAGGTGATACCAAGAGCTCACTTAATATGTCTAAAAACTCTAAAGTCATATTCCTGTTGCCAAATTGAACTGTTCTCAACTGAAACTGAACTGTTTCTGAACAAGCTTATGTTAACAGAGAATGTTTCTTTCTATATTTAGCAATCAACTTTTGCTAAAATGTAATAATAAAAATAGACATCTCAAGATAATTTTGGGAACTTAGGCAACACTTATAAACAGCCACTTGAGCACAAATATGGTCCTTTACAAAAATTCAGATTTAAAAATCTTTTATCATGAGCATGTATCATCAGTCTTTGATGCCTAACACTTAGAAATCTAAAAGAATTAAGGATGACTGTTCAGAATACTTGTATGAAATGCTCATAATAATATGCAGTACGATAGAGGGAAGTGTAATCACTCTGTAGTTAAAAGCAGCAATGAAGTTTCAGTCTTAATGGAAATGGCAGCTTTCCTGTCTGCAGAAGATACAAGCAAAGATCTCAAGATGTAGCCTGATCTCTTGTGGTTTCTCATGATATTTTTAATACTGACTAAATCAGGAAACTGATTATGATTAATTCCCTTACAGGAAAGGACTGATTTTCGTGAGAACTAGGGTACAGAAGACCGTCAAAGCTTTGGTTAAAAGCAGATCTGGGTTGCAAAATCTGGATGCAGAGTTTCCCAAAGACAAGGGCTGTTCAGTGTGGTTCTGCATCTTTGAGCAGTGGCCAACACCAGCTCTGCCACAGCTGTTTCTTCCAGTTCACCTACTCCACCTAGAGCTCCAGCAGAGGCAGCTTTGCTTACAGCATATTTCTACAAGTTAGTGATTGCACTGTTGGTGATCTCAGTGTTGGTAACATGGCTTCCTCATACAGTGCCTATCTAAAAATACCTCCATATTTATCTTAACCTATTCAAAGGAAACAAGTCTTTCAAACTGTTATTTCTTTATGTTTAAAGAAAAGGGTAGAGCAGATGCTAGGAGGCAGGGGTGGTGGTTAAAAAGGAAGATGAGGGCCAGAATTGCAAAGGCACCGAGTCCTGAAAAAATACCAGGAAGGCATCAATGTGTAGCAGTAATTTTCATTTGGTGTTGGGTACTTCACATTAAAAATACCCTAGTTTTATTATAATGATTTGTTACAAGCACATTGGCATATAGCAATGCACAAAGGGTGTTTCAACAGGAAAGTTTTATTTAAGATCAGGAGTACAGTTCTGAAGAGCTCCAGCTGTTCCCACTTACTACACTTCAATTAACTTCACAGAGCACTCTGCATGAAGGAACTGGACATTTTCCCGATTAAATAGATGAGCTCCATGAATGCACCTAACGCTGCCTAACCACTAATTGGCACTCAGTCTGTGGGACCAGACTATAACTGGTTCAAAGAAAATGCTGAAACATGGAGGTCAGGTCCTCAGCACCAACTGCTTTGCCCTGTAAATTTACTCTTACTGAGCCATACTTGCTGGTGCAGATGTAGCCTTAACTTTGAGTCAAATTCCTGCAATCTTACTTAGACAAAGCTATGAAAACAGATGAGAAACTGGTCTAGGTAATGACTGTTACACATGCGCTATCAACATTTTGAAAGACTTTCCTAAAAAGAGCCTGCAGGCAGGTATGAGCTCACAAACAAACTTAGCCTTCAAGAAAGCTGAGCATAAACTCGCCTTTCCCAAGTACCAGCCATCAACAAAACAAAATTTAAAACAATTAATTACCTGGAATTCTTCTGCTTACTATATAGGAATATGCTGGACAGCATGAGACAAAATCTGCTTCCCTTTTTTTTTTTCCCCATCTCTTTCACTGGAGTATGTTCTTGTCCTGTGCCTTGGACCTCCCCTGTAAATCAAATGGAAGTCAGTAAAAACCCAGAAGGCAGGAAGAAGTCGTTCTGGCCTTTAAATTCTTCCCTGATGTGACTCCTTGCTTTGTATTGGTTGCCAGCAATGCCTGAATCTAAAGGAAAATCCTCGTATAATTAACTCACACATGGTGTGAAGGGTCTGGCAACTACAGCAAGCTCTGCACTCGCTAGCAGGGCAACCCTCCTGCCAGGTGGGACTGACAGGCAGGTGTAACAAGCCTGCTACATCTCCATGTGTTATCAGCGAGGAATAAAACCCACCTGTGAGCCTGAAAAGCCGAGTAGCAGATAGGGGTTGGTAACGTGGGATTTCCCACGGGAGCTGGAGGTCTGTTTGTGTTATTATTTTCTTCCTTAAGGTTTTTACATCTCCTTGTGCTGAAACTTGTCCCTCTCCCTATGGTTTAACAGACCATGTTGCTGGATCTCACCCTCAGTCAATTTTCTGGGCCAAATCTTTGTGACCCAGTGTCCCACAAATTTAGGAATACCTGTATTGCTATGGGGTGAGTTTAATGCCTGTGGGATGCTTTTGCTGCCTGGCCTCCTTCCCCAGGCACAGGAGGCCTGATCTCCTCTCTGGCATAAAGCACAGGCAGGTAAAGCTCTAAAGAAACACTAAACTAACTCCTAATTAAATTCCTAAACTCTCTATACCTATCTATCTCTCTACATATTTCTTTTTCTCCCTTTGAGGGATTTGGCAGCTAAGGAAAACCTGGGCATGCTCCAGCTTTACCAAGCCATGAGCCCTGTGGCGAGTTCCCCATCCAGTCCTGGTTGTGAGACCCTCACAGCTGAATTCTCCCCTATTTCTGTAGTCACACCGGGCTGGGGCCCACAGCCCTCGTATCTTCCCTCCTCACAGCTGCTCATCCTCAGGGGGTGGTGTCAGCTCCCAAAACACTGAGCTTGCTGGGGCAATGGGGCTCTGAGGGCCTCAGCCCTGCCACAGCTGTAGGAGCTGCAGGAGCTCAAAAAAAAGGAGATGCTCGTACCTCAACAACCTTGTCTCAAGCATTGGCCGGAGGGGCCGCACACGACCACATGCTGGCTGGACGCTGCCCATCGTCCCCTGCTTGCTGTGGTCTCAGAAATGGCCCTGGGACCACCGGGTCCCGCTATGCCCTCAGCTGCCATTTTGGCAGAGTGTAAACTCAGGGCCGAGTGGGACTGAAACCAAGGGCAGCCCTTTGGGGACAACATTAGGGGCTGTAAACCCTTCCTCATGTCCTGGCCCTTGCTACCCTTCCCTGGAGCACAAGCTGAGCCCGTCCTGGCATACAGGTTTTCTTCGTGCACCTCGCCCAGCACCATGCCCTCGGCCACCATCGCTGTATGTGGGGAGCACAAAGCCGCTGCTGAGCTCAGGTGTCTGCTGCACCCAGGGGCCACCGCCAGCGTGAGGTGGGACCCCTCATTTCTGGACTGTGTTCGGCCGCCATGCCCGAGGCCAGGGTTCTCCTGAGCAGGACGGAGGTTTCTCCCCCAGACCCGCAGCCACACAGCCTGCTCCTAGCCAGGGTCTGCTTTCTGTTTCATACCGTGCTGGCTGTGCTGCAACATGTTTTGGGAGCCACTTAATTTGCCTCACAAAGCAATCTGCCGTACTTTTCCCAGAAAAACGTATTTTAATTTGAAAGGGAAAAGGAAGGTTTATCTGGAAACAGCCGATCAACTGGTGTGCAGCAGCTTGTTTGTGTAAAACCTGCCCAGGCCCCCCGCCCGGAGGGCACCTTCACAGCGACCGGGCCCCTGGGCCTGAAAAAGCCGATGTGGCTGCGCAGGCTGTGCCTGTGTTTTGTCAGCCTGCTGCATCCCAAGCTATGACTAATAGAAGTATTTTGTTATTTATCATCCGATAAATGCTTACTGGCTTGTAATCGGACTCGCTCGTAAGAGTCCAGCCAATGTGCCAGCGGTTATTTTTGGCTGCCCAAATTCCATTTTCCTGTGTTATTCGCTGCAACCAGACCAACGCGTTCACATTTTGATAGGCATGTTTTTGGTTCCTGCGCTTGCTGACAAACAAGCTAATGTCTTTATTGTTTACTGAAAGGATGTTGTTGAGGATTACTGGCCTGGATTTTTAAACCTCTCAAGTGTACACCAGCATGAAATTACTGTCCTTAAAGGCAATTTACTCACTGAGAATCCCACGATCTTTGAAATAACTCTACCCCTTATGTCACCACATTTTTTCTTTAAAAAAACCCCAAAGTCTGCTACAATTCAGCCCCCCCAGAGGAGCAATGTCATATGGGAATCTGCTTGTTCTGAACAACAAATGAAGATATTTGTATGGTAATGAGTAACTGAGAAAGGCCAAAGGGCCATATTTTCTTTTCCAGAAGTCGAGTTGATGGCTGAAGTCTGTCAAAGACCTTGAGTAGGAAGAAGCCTCCAAAGTAAGCAGGTAAAGGACTGGGTGAGTTCTGGCCTTGCACCTCACAAAACACAGGAGACCTGTATCAGTGACCTTTTTTTTTTTCTTTTCTGGAATTTCTAGCTCAAAGTTTAACCTGCAGGGGATGCTTCTAGTTTCATGGACAGCAATGACCAACCAAAGGAGGAACAGACCATCCAGACAAATCACAGGCTGTCAGGCAAGCAATTTTGTCATCGCCAAGTATTCATCAGTTCATAAATTGATTTAAATGCAATGTGGATTTCTCTTTCTCCCCACTCCCATGAGGGCCAGAAACATTTTAACGCTGAAATACTTACAGACTAACAAAGTGGGGGCTTTAAAATAAAGCAAATAGCCTTCATTCCAAATAAAATTGCACTGACAAATCTGGCTTTCCCCAGCACAATGCTTCCAAGCACCTCTAAACAGGACTGTACTGAAATTAGAAGCAAATTTCTATGATCAATATGAAAATCATACCTAGATACCCAATTTAAAACTGTTTTGTTGAACTATAAAGAAGTGATATTGGATGAATTAACAAACGCAGTTGTCATTTACAGCCTACATGTGTGCTCTATTTCCCTTATTCTAAGTTGCATTTGGAGGGGTTGTTTAGTTTTTTCTCTTTTTTCCTCATCTTGTGAAGGTTTTTTAGCTACTTGGCCATAGTGATGATTGATTATGGAGGCTACCACTTAAAGTGGTGAGCTGATGATGGATGATGCAGGTACTGAGAGGCCATTAGGATTTTGGTGAATGGGAGAGCACAGTATAGATGTAAGAAAAAAATGAAAAAATACACTGTAGAATTAAAAAGTGTGTAATTAAATGTGGGGCTTTTTGTAGTAGAACAAAAATCACTATTGTTATAGCTCCGTTAAATGTGTATAAAGCATTTTTCAAAATGGAATGTTCAGTATTTATTTAAACGCGCACACACACACACAAGTACTAATCCCAGTATAAAGCAGTTTAGAATGTAAGTTTAACTATAAACTGGTTTATACCAATGGAAGATGGGGCTGTTTACTCCAGATATTCCTGAACTTAAATTATCTAAAATACTTCAGTGTATACCTAATTAAGCAGATGAATAAATTCCATTGAAGTCAAAGGAGCTACTGGTGTGATTAAAGAAGATACGTACGTAAATTCTATTTGGAGTTTAGATCCAAAAGCTTAACTCCATCCCCATTCAGCAATACATTTAGGCAACTTTAGACACTTGCTTAAATCAATAGGATTAGATGTTTGCCTGAAGTTACCCATGAATTTAAATGCCATGCTAAATAGGAAAGTACTTATGTAACGGATTAGCTCCGGTTGAAAATTTGTAATTATTATCTAGGAATGTTTTTAAGGACCTGAAATACGTTCATTTTTCCATTAATTTTTAAACCCCCTTCTAGACAAGAGAAAAGTTTTATGTTTTCATCCCATTACCTTACCTTCTGCCATCTTCTTTCCACCAGAAAAAATAAGTGGTGGAAAAGGAAGGGAATTTTTTTTCATTCATAGGGGGAGGGGAACATCAATTTTAATTTCTTGATTTTTTTTTTAAAGGAAAGCTAGAAAATTTCAAATGAACTAATTCTGTGCAAAACCAAACAATGCATTAATGTAATTCATACTTTTCTAACTGGGCCAATTGAACACAAGACTTGTTGAAGGTTTTCACTTAAGTGTACAAAGAGCTCTGAGGTCACTTTTTCTTGACATGAATGTCTGTAACTTCATCACAATTTACCATTTTTTTTCACTGCTTTAAGATGAACAGGCACTCCAGATCTAAGAGCAAGAGAAGAAACAAGCCAGCATTTGTATTAAGAAACATTTTTATTAACAAAACAGTAAATTCCACTTGCTTAGCATTTCCAATAATGAATAAATTGGCCTTGCAACAAATAAAAAAATCGTAAATATCTATCACAGAAAGCACTATAAGGTTAGGGGCATTGGGCCTCTCTGATGTCTGAGGGTTGAAAGTTTCACACATTATTTAGTGTTTTGTTAAAAAAGGCAACACAATACAGTCATAGAAATGAAGCCATCTCAGTCAAACAAATTAGGTTATTATAGAGAAAGGATCCAATTTTATGTTAGGTAGTTGGTTTATGTCTGTTTGTTTGTTTGTTGTTGCTGCTGCTGTTTTTAAACAAAAAGGAATTTTAAATCCACTTGCTGGCACTTCTGATACATCTGTATTTGTTTTTTGTTAAATTATGAAATTAAAGAGGAAAAAGGAGAACCTTCAGAAACAGTGTTAAAATCATGTTTGCTTATTATAGTAGTAGCAGATCTTTTTTTCCTTGATGTATGGATTTAGTTAAAGATTAATCTACCAAACTGCCTGGAAGTTGACCTGACCATGCTATTTCATTAATGCAATCAATACCAAGCAGAAAAGACCATTTCACCTCGCCCAAACCATATTCCGTCATGTCCAGTCTCCTGTCATCAGATTATTCTTGTTCTTCTACGTATCTTCAAGCACTGAAATCTGACCACCACCTGGCTTTCAACTTCTTCTTTCCCCCCTCCAGCTGAAGTCTTTTGCTTCCAGCAATGACCTCCAGTATACCTGACCCTGCTGTTCCCTGAGTACAGCTGTCTTGTAAAGGTGGGAGAAATTATGAATGCCACAGGTGAACAACAACCTAAGAAAAGAACATCAGATGGATTTTGTGAACCTGTTCTCATTTTTGCGTAAATGCTTATGAAAATAAAAAATCGTTTTACAAATGCAACATGACACACCTCGATGTGGTTGGCAACGCTCAAGAGAGGTGTTTTCATGTCAGCTACATGTATTTTTAAAGTGCTCTGACTCCCAGATAGATAGCTGTACCAGTTTCCAGCCTTTTTCATCAGCTACAGTGAATAACACACAACAAAATATTTTGTGCGTGCTGTTTAAAGCTAATTTTAAATTCCTCCTTCCTGTCTCTAAAGTGTGAACATCTGTATCCCTCCCAGGAGGCCTTCCAATGATTTGGTTGATTTCTATTGAACTACCCTCTTTCAGTCTAATGTATTCCCTTTGAACTTCCATGTAAATAAAATGTTACGCTATGATTTATTGCTGTGAACCTAATGAAATAATACTAGAAAAAAAAACCCCTTAACATGTAAATTACAGCATTATGTTTAATTTGTTTAACTAAAATGTATTAATGTTTTATATATGCAAGAAAAGCTATGTGTTACTTTAAAACGTGATGAACTTATATTTGTCTGGTTATGATGTCTTGCAATACTACACAATCAACTTAGCTAAAAATACTTTTTCATATGTCAAAATGCCCACCATTGAAAAATACTACCGTGTACCTCAAGATTATTTCCTTTTTGGAGAAAGGGGTAAATTCTGCAGTAGAATCAGCCTGGATAATTAAAATGGGTCTTTTTAGATCTTTTACCACCCACTGCTGTAGTAGCTGTCGTTCATATAACTGAATGCCAGATAAACACTATATGATACTTCCTAAGATTCTCAAGAAACTCATCATTCTCATAATTTCTTAAGAACAAGGTTTCTGTAAGGCAAACCATGCTCTCCAATAGTGAAGCTTTGACTGGAAGCCAAAGGCCAGTTTAAGTCACTAAATACTTAGCTAATTAATGCATGTATATTTCTAGGAAAATTGGCCATTCTGATCAACTTCATTGATGCATATCAGGAGCAAGAGATGGGGACAGGAGGGAGAAGACAAATTACAGTAGAGATATATTTTTGCTTTCTAGTCCACTTCTTTCATACAAACTACTAAAACTTAATTGCAACAGAATAGAGGCTGTACAGGTAAGAAAAAAATTAGCTGACTCTTATATACATTCATACACACCCCCCTTAGTATAACCACTACACTGTAAATAAAAAAAAAAAAAAAAAAAAAGGGGAAGAAGTCTGGGACAATTTATAATGGCTGCAAAAAAACTGAAGTATGTCTGTTGCTCCAGATGTCATAAAACTCTCTATACCTAGCAACACTTATAACATTGAGTTTACCAAAAATGGCTGAAGAGCAGATATAGTTTGCATTTTCTATACAACAGGCTATAAAACATCACTTATCACAGTCCAGAAAGCACATATAGATGTGTTTTTATATAAACATATGTAATAACATATTAAGCGTGCATGAAAATTTCCCAATGATTGCATCTATGCCCTCTTGTTTGTTTTTTTCTTTTTTTTTTTTTGTGGAAATGTGCCTTATATTCCAGATTTTTGTTTTTGTTTTTGAAAATAAGGCCTCCATACTATATTCCTCACAACCAGAAAGGGGCTTTTTGAAAGTATTTCTACGTAAGTCTTCAGAAAAGCCAGCACTTTGTTTCAAATGCAAGTTTCCAATCACTGCTTCACTGCACCAGACGGCAAACTCTTTATGTTTGCTTGTTGAGTCACCATATATAATGACAGTCTTCTCTGACAATAAGACTAACTTACTTCTCAAGAAAGCGCTAGCACTTTGGCTAAATCCAGAATCATAGGTAGCTTCTTTTCTCTTTTTTTTTTCCTGTTTTGTTTTTTTAATTTGTTTTGTTTCATATTGTGCCTTGATGTTGTAGTAATACTCCTTGCTTTATGAATGCGTGGTGTCATCATTGTCTTTCAGAAATGTTCCAGCAACATAAAGACAGGCAGAGTAAATGAAAACACTGTGGATGTTAGGGAATTTATCAGCTCCTGTTTCTGAAAAACAAGAGCATGAAATGCTTGTTTTTAAAAACAGTCTTTCCTTTCTGATTGCATTCCCTGTCTCTTTTGTTTGTTTTTGAATGTGCTTCATAAAAAGTAAAGTAAGTAAGTTTGTATTATGTCTCAGATAAAATGAAGACTATTTCTATACAAGCGTTCTTTTAGATGTTGAGATCAGACATAGTACTCCTTATCCTTATTTTTCTTGTTTTTGTTGGAACTTTTAGCGCTGTTGGGCTGTTTTTCCTTGATCACAGCCCCATTGGATTGTGCTGAGTTACTGATGTAGTTTCGACTCTCATCTACGTGATACGATCCTTCGTCTCGATTCCTGTACTTGTACATAGCATACAGGAGAATGAGGATACACAGCGCTGCTGCTGCCACGATCCCAACTACCATGCCTGTTGTGCTGCTGGATTCACGGATCACCTCGGATGAGCCAGGGTACTCCCTTCCTCCTCCTGCCCTGGTAGGATTTGCTGTAGGTAGATAATGAAATAAGGGAGAGGTTATTATTGAGTTTGCACATTGAGGAATTAGTCATCTCTACCTGCTGCCAACATGCATCTTTCTTATTGCACTCACTAGGTCAGGATTGCCTATCAATGTACCCCACTCTACCAGTTCGAAAACATTTAGGTTTGCAGCTCATTCCATTTTCATGTCTGTCAGCAGAAGTAAACAGGCTTTTAAGCAAGGAAAAGGACAGCAAGGAAAAATCTCATTTTAGCGTTCAAAAGTATAATTTCTCCAAATGCTATTATTAAGCAAAGAATGCTTAAATAATCTGGAATAACAGGTGTGCCGCAATTTAAATGCCAGAACACAAACATCTGGGAGGAAACGATCTCCCTCTCCTACTCCCTCCCTCTTTCTTTCTTGCCTTCTGTAAAGAACAAAAAGTGACACTATAGTATTTATTGAGAAGACAGTGATGATAAGACAGACTACCAAACAGAATGGGGGGGGGGGGGGGGGCAAATTCCCCCTAATAATAAATGATAGCAGCCAATAAGTTGGCTACAAATAAGGTATCTTCAACTCTCCTTTAGACTTCCCTCAGCAAGCTTCTCAATTTCTCCTTTCCTTCTAATATTTTTTGTTTCTTTTTTTTCCAAATTAATTATATTTACTTTTATCACTTTTGGAGAGTTATCCAACCCTACCTTTGCTTTTCTAATTTGCAGAGTCTTTCTTGAATATGGCTACACTTTAGAGCACTTTTTCACTCCTCCCATTCCCTCTTTTTGCCATTGACGCCAATACCAGACATTCCTTCAAGCAACGCTTTATGCCCAGAAAAAAACTCTCAAATTGCACAGAGCAAGGGCTCAGACTTCTAAGAACCCACCTCTCAGGCCAGACTCTGGTCTTTTCAGTCGTGATATGAACTGAACTGACCTATGTCTTCAGACTGCAAAGTCTTCTTGATAGGAACTATTGTGCTGTCTGGCACATTTTATCCCCTTGCACAGCCATGTGGAATGAAAGCCTAATTCCAGGATTTCCTAATTTCTAGGTTAAATGCTGGCAGCACACACAATGCTTATGCATTTCCCATTATCTCCTTTCTTTATTACATTTTGCAGAAGGAGGAGAGGCAGATATTTGTATAGAGTCGCTTTAAGTGGCAATAGCTGAGATGGATCTTCTTCTGTAACTTAGCAAGTGTCATGGACAAAAATGAAGTGACCTGGGTCTATGCGGTATTCCTCTAATTATACCAGCATTTCAAAACTCCTGAGAGGCTGCGTACCCTCAACACTGCCAGCCTTGGCTGAGCTCAGGAGCAAGAAAAGAGCAGTGAGTGAACCAAGGTCTTCTTCCATTGAGCAGTGCAGAACACTCTCATTAAGCATCCAGGTTGGCTTATAGAAACCGCATTTTATACCATTATGCATGGCTAAAAATGCAGCCAGTACAATACAAATGTTAACTAAAAGTATTATTAAACACTAGTTTTACAATATATTCATAATGTCAGGTTTACCAGGCCTTACCTACAACCAGCATTTTACTGAAGTGTATTAGAGAAGTGTCTTGCTCACAGTGCACGAAAGCACACTATGCCCCATAGTCACTTTTTTTTTGCACTGTAAAGACCTAATAGGAAGATGATGATTTTAAGGATGCTACATTAAAGGTAATGCTACTCAAATGATCAACACTGGTCAAAAAATTGCAACAGGTTTGGGCAGCCAGAATTAAAAGCAGCCACCAGCTACAGACATCCACAATTGGCCTATGAATAATAAAACACAGCAAAAAAGCCACAAACACCAAAAAGAACTAAGTTCCCACCCCACCTCAGTATTACTCATAATTTATTTATTGGCAATTTGTGTTCTTACTGTTGAAACACCACTTCTTGGCAGTTATCCCACATAAGTTTAAAGAAGGTGACATTTTATTTGGTTGGAAGAACAGAGGCACCACAGTAAGACTCAAGAAAACTGTCATTCGTGTCAAATAGTATTTTAACTTCTTTTTATTCCCCGCTTTGAAATATCTTAGTTGTTATGAGTTGGTACAATTGGTATTTTCTATGACTACAGAAGAGATCTTGAAGTTTGGCTTCAGAAGGGTCTAAGATTTTTTCTCATTTCAGGGTAGATGCCATTCTAACTAAGAAATCTGGTCTGTCTCAAAGTAGTCAGTGACTGGTTTAGATCCTGTTTCTTCATTGTAGCTATTGTAGAAAATGGAAATTCTTTTACACATAGGGTATCATTTATTGTTTTACAAGAGACAATGCATTGTTGCAGAACAAAGACTCCTGAGTATTTCCACAGTGAATGAAAATGAGACAAAGTCTTATCTTACTGTATATGATTTCAGGAAATTAATTTCTGTCTGAGAAGTAATAGAAGCAACTGAATAAACTCTGTCAGTACCTGATGGAATAACAGCTGCTCTTTCTCTTTAAAATACAGACATTTGGACCAAATGCCATGAACTAACTTTACAATTAATGTCTACTAAATGACACTTAACAGCTTGCTCAGAGGAAAACATTCTTTTAACATTGCAACCTAAAAAAACATGTAAGGAATATTTTTCAATGTTACCTAAACTCCTGCCTTTCACCTGATGGCATCCTTTTATTTTTAAGAATGTTTTCACAATTATCTCATTTATCCCCATCTGTCTGAGGAATATTCAACCACTACATTAATGTTATTTAAACTTAGAACATTTTCAAAGCATCTGTTGTTACATTTGTTTGGACTTCTGTAAAAGGAGCAGTTCAGCAAGGGAAATGACTTCTTGCTATTTTTTTTTATGTTTACATTAAAATATGCTTTTAACCTAGCAGGGCCTCTCAAGACAAATGAAGGAGGAGGAAATGAGAGGAAAGTTTTACATGGGTTTGTCTGTGAGCATTTTAGGTAGGAAAGGCTAAAGGAGCTCATGCTAAAGCAAGTGTCCTACTCCGAGACAGGGAGGAAAAGGCCACTGGGAAAAGACCAGCCTACACTTCTCCTGAAATCCATAATATTGCTGAAACAGCTGCCTTCTATTTAAGTAAGACCTTTATTTGACTAAGACTGGTGCACCCAAGGGCAATTGACCTGGATTTTTTTCCCCCTGCAAGACAGGAACTACTGCAACAGACAACAGATGATCTCAATGGAGAGAGCAAGTGAAGACTATAAGGTTACAGAAATCTTGCTCTTTACTTCCCAACTCTTTGAGAGACACATGATGCAGTTTTCTTCCCAGCATCTTGGTAGCTGAACCAGGCAGAGTCATTGGCTCCTGGCACAGCAGCAAAGGTATGTCTATGGGTAACCTTGTCTGCTCCTCAGTTGCAGTCTCTGTTAGTGCCTGCAGCATCAAAAGGACACTGTCTTCATCCCAGATAAAGTTTTTTTTATTGTAAATGAGAAGCTATATAGCTTATAGGTGAATGTTAAGATTACATGTCATAAAAATGACCCCTATTTTTACAAATAAAACGTCATCCCAAAAAATCCTGAAACAATCTATAATAAGTTGAGGATGGTTTGATTAGGAACAAGAGAAAATCATAAAGACTGTGATTATGCTCAGACCATGCCATAACGGTGAGAGGATATAAAAGACATCTTGTGATGCAATGTTCCCTTCTTAAAGCAACTTCTCTGATGCACAGCTCTTCCTCTGAACAGCATACAATCAGCCTTTTGGGATTGACTCAAAGACCAGCTTAGAAAAGACTGTGTTGTGGTGTCCTGGTTTCAGCTGGGATAGAGTTAATTTTCTTCCTAGTAGTTCACCACCTGCCAACTGATGCTCAGCCCATCCCTGACCAGTGATCACAGCCCTCCAGCCAACTCCCTGCAGCTTATATACTGAGCATGACGTCATATGGTATGGAATAGCCCTTTGGTCAGTTTGGATCAACTGTTCTGTCTGTGCCCCCTCCCAGTTTCTTGTGCACCTGGCAGAGCATGGGAAGCTGAGAAGTCCTTGACTAGCATAAGCAGTACTTAGCAACAACTAAAACATCAGTGTGTTATCAGCATTCTTCTCCTACTAAATCCAAACCACAGCACTGTACCAGCTACTAGGAAGAAAATTAACTCTATCCCAGCCAAAACCAGGACAGACTGATTTTTAAAAGCCTCTTCTACCACTTATGAAAAACTTTGCATGAAATAATAGCAATTGAGCAGTTTTACATTGTGTAACAATGGATTAGAAAGTTGTTATTCTTGACTGTATTTCTAAGTGGTTTAAAATTTAAAGGGAAAAATCTGACTATTTTCAGTGCCCAGTTTTCATTAATACTGTGAAAAGAAAATTGGAATTGCAGGCTCCCATGGTGTTCGCGAATTGAAATTAGCAGACTTAAAAACAAAACAAAAAAACCAACAAAAGGACCCCAAACCTGTTTTCTTTACATTTATGCCTTCCCACAAGCTGTGAATAGGAAATTACTCACAAGACAAGAATGTTTAACTACTGCATTTGCAATGAGGCATGAAGGCAATTATTTACAGGACACATACTAATTTTCACTCTGTGTGCTATCATTGTAGACCTGTTTGTGGTCGGCTTTCTGTAGCATTGTTGGATTCTGGTGAACTGGTTTCTGAGCTCACTGCAATTTCAACGTCTCATTACAACGAATACGTCTGAAAAACAAATCTCAGTGCTTCCTCTGCTGAACTGGTAGGATAGATGCAACCCAACTGCAAAACCAGGATGAGGATCTGCTGTAGACTTATGCAAGAGACTAAGCTCAAACCCACCCTGGTCTGAATACAGGGGTATCTCGGCCTGCTCCCTTCCTACTGAGCCTCAAGTAGCTGTCAAGGGGAGACAAGAACTGGCTCCCCAGGGGATGTCCATCAATGACTGAGCTGTCATGGGAGGGAAGCAGTATGAGGTGGTTCCACATGTGGCTGCTATAGCTGAGTGACAAACTTTCATCAGACTTGGAACAGTTGTGCATCCAAAGCCATGATCTAAGACAGGCACCACAAAAATAGGTGCACTGCTGAACACACACTCTACGCTCCTTGATCATAATGGCATCATGCTTCAAACCTGCACACACAACACACTGTCATACGGTGGAGAGGTGTGGTGCTTCTGACCAGAGTAGCTACATTTGCCATCTCACACTCACACCGTTGCATTTGTTCTAAGAAACCTGTCAGAAGCTAACTGAGCTTGAGGGAACAAGACAATAACCTATTTTCAAATGTGTTTAAGAGAAAATTATTAAGGTGTCTGTTCTACTCTTTGGTGCGCAAACTGACGTTCTTTACTTCCCATAAACCGAAATTTCAAAGGTTCTCTGAAGGAAAGATATAATACATTAAAATACCTCTAAAATGATGCTAACTAACTTAGCTAGTCATGAAAACAGTCTAGCAGCAAAACACCATCCACAGCTAAAAAGGTTGTTTTGCTAAGAAGCTAAACATTGCCTCTGCACAGAATATAGTGTTTATTTCCAAGTGCAATGATTTGCCATATACTGACTTCAAATTATTTACAATTCCTACCAACTCCTTAGGACTGCAGGTTTTGCAAGTAACATTTTTTTCCCTGTGGTGGAGAGGTGGGAGGGTTGTTGTCGCAATCTTCTTCAAATGTCAACATAAGTCTAAAGGGAGATAGGTTAGTTGGTAGCCACGTGCCAATTGATAGAGCATATCAAATCAACAGGTTTTATAAGTTAATGTGCTCTGCAGAGCTGAGGGGAATATTTTACACAGCTTAATAAGAAGCTTTTGTGAAAACATTTTCCACAAAACTAAATTTCATTTTAGCCAAAATGGAAAATGTAAACTAATATATTGTTTAATGTTTTTAGCAGTCTTCATCCCTGTTCTCTTACTCTCTTTACGAGTATATTTTTAACAATTTCAGTTGTATTGCTCCTCTTCTAGTATTCCTCCTCTCCCAATATGGATCCTTTCTCCTTTTGCCAGTTCAGCTGTCAGTCCTACCTCTCCCCACTTCTACATTTGTCATTCACCTTTGCACCTCCACTTCTTTCTTTTCTACATGGAATAATTTATCCCATCTTTGTGTGTGTTCTGGGAAATCTTTGGTAATTTGTTACTTTGCTTCAGAAATTTTGACTGATCAGCAGAGTCAGTGGTCCAGATTTTAAATTGAAGTATTCCTAAATGGGAAAAAAATTAAATGCTTTTGCAAATAAGGTAATGTAAGAAAGACAAAACCCAAATATTACACTACTGATAGCATGTTTTCAAGCTAGAGCTAAGTGCTGTCATCATTGGGAACCAGTTCAGACAGCTAAACCAATATCTTTTGCTCGGTTAGTTGCCTGCCACTCTAGCTCCCTGAAGACTCAGATGAACACCAGTGTTACAGCAAGAAAAGGGCAGGGGCACTGGAAACAAATTTTTGGTGGCAGCTAACTGTAAGATCGGCTTTATTGTACCAAACTTACAGTGTTGGCAACAGTGACATTTGGGCCCCACTGAACTTAGCGAAAGCTTTGCCACTGAGCTTTGCAGGATGAGCGTTTCATTGCTTGCTATTTTTATCGTTATCATTTCATTAAAAAAAAGAAAAAAACCCCTAACCCCACACCCAAACCACCTAATCTAGGAACCAGCTTTCTGCAAGGGAACACCAAAACATAGTTATAAAGAGTGAGGAATCTCATGGCTTGGCCTGCAGGGCAAGGAATGATTCTTGCTCATGAAATGAGCTGGACATGCAGACACCCACATTCATCTTTCGCAACCATGGGTGATTCCCTGACTGTCTTCTTTCACTAAGCAGCTACTACATGAAAAGATTAATGTCTGTGCCACAAACATTACATACATGGCTTGAATGTTGGAGCTGAAAGCCCACTGGATTAAATTTGCTCTAAATACTGTCATCAAGTCAGATCCATTACTGACAAAGTTGATAATGTGCCTGGGAAAAGAAGGGGCCAGGCTTTCAGGACATCCAAAATATGCGCGCACACACACTGGAAACTCAACTGCTACAAATACCAGAACTACACCTGCTAAACAGAGGTTCGGATACAACTTGCAGATAGAGCTACATTTGTTCAGCCTGAATTGTATTATTGCCAAGACCTTATAAGCTTCTCTGGGGGTGGGAAGAGAAAGATAAATGGACTTCAGGATTGATATAAATTACATTTGATGTAATTAATGTTCTTTTTCTCATGATAAAATTATTAAAATGAAAATACTACCTTGTTTTTCTTTGCTTCTCTCATCATACTCTATAAAACAATACTGATGTCTTTGATGTTAGCACAAGGAAAAACACTAAGATATCTATAAAGCTTTGTCTTATTTTGGAATATGATTCTCATGTTCTGGCTGCTTTCATCTTTCATTTATCCCTTTTCTGTAACTTTTTAAAGAGTATCTTCACAACATGTGCTGTATCTAGATCAGAATCTACTGTTTAAGCCAGCTTACATTTAAACTGTCAAAGTCCCAAATCTAGACCACAGCTCTTAACCTCAGAATAAGTGCTGGTTTTGAAACCTATGGGCCAGAATAGCATAACAACACAGCAGAACAAGGTTTCATTCAGGTGTTTTTATGGTTAGAAGGAGATAGCCTAAGGTTAGATCACTTCAGGTTACATGCATCCTCATTACAGGTTACTTTTGCCTTGAATTTTCCCTGCTTCCATTTATGAGCAATATCATAGAATCATAGAATCGTTTAGGTTGGAAAAGACCTTTAAGATCATCCAGTCCAACCACTAACCTACACTACCAAGTCCACACTAAACCAATCAAGGGCAGACTAGACTAAACCATGTCCCAAAGTGCCACATCTACCCGTTTTTTGAACACTTCCAGGGATGGGGACTCCAACACCTCTCTGGGCAGCCTGTTCCAATGCTTGACTACCCTTTCCATGAAGAAATTTCTCCTACTATCCAACCTAAACCTCCCCTGGCGCAGCTTGAGCCCATTTCCTCTTGTGCTATCACTAACTACTTGGGAGAAGAGACCAACACCCACCTCACTACAACCTCCTTTCAGGTAGTTGTAGAGAGCGATAAGGTCTCCCCTCAGCCTCCTCTTCTCCAGGCTAAACAACCCCAGTTCCCTCAGCCGCTCCTCATAAGGCCTGTGCTCCAGACCCTTCACCAGCTTTGTTGCCCTTCTCTGGACACGCTCCAGCACCTCAATGTCTTTCTTGTACTGAGGGGCCCAAAACTGGACACAGTATTCCAGGTGCGGCCTCACCAGCGCCGAGTACAGGGAGACAATCACCTCCCTGCTCCTGCTGGTCACACTATTCCTGATACAGGCCAGGATGCTGTTGGCCTTCTTGGGCAACAAATTCTCTATCCTTAGAGAATACCTAGTTCTCAAACTTGTCAGCATCCACCTGCCACTTTGCAGGCTGTCTAATGACTAGTCACACACTAAAAAACCCCAATGTTTCCACCGAGGTTTAAATTAGGTGTTAGCAAGTAGCTGAAAATTAGCAGCAATGGTTCTACTACTAGCTATGCAAAAGATAATGAAAATTCACACTGTACTGATCGCTAGAAAACACCAGCAAAAAGTTTACCATTTGCCTTTATCTCCTTCGTCTGGCAGCGGGGTAAGCAACCCTGTTTGCTGCCAGCAGTCTGTTAACATGGTAATTAGTTGATAAGCTGCAGCTGGCATACACCAACTACTTTGTAACACCATATTAATTGAATTTATCAGGTATTGTAAATGGTTAGTTAGAAGCACAATGGTTCCTTACACACTTGTAATTCCCCTGTTTGAATGTAGAAAAACTGAGCTGCAAAAGAATGCTGGAATAGACATTGTCCTGTGTCATTTAACTTGGAGAGGCAAAGCACTGGCCTCTTCCCTGTGGCCTACATGCAGTGCAGCCAGCTTCCCTCTTCCTTAGCAAAACTGTGTTTTCCCTATTTGCTAGGGGTGACTGCCTCAGATTCCTACTTTCTGTCTAGTCCTTCCTCCAAATAGTAGCTGAGGTAAAGCAAATTTCCTGTAGAACTTTAAGGACCTGATTTGACATCACATTGTTCAAACGTGGTATGAGAGAAAGCCTTGGCGTAGAAGTTGAGCAATACGATGTTAATTCAGGCCAGTATTTTGGCTATAAACCTTTTTATATCTTTGCAAAATATTGTCTTTCTTCTACTACCGTGTCCATAAAACCAAGGATGATAAACAGTCCTGAGGAAAAAGGTATTTTCCACAAAAAGAGGCAAATTCAATGCATATGTATTACAAAGTGACAAGTAGTTTCAGTGTTGCTAGTGTCCGCAATGTAGTATGCAAGAAAATACACCACTAGATGTAGCAAATCAAGCCAGAATGAAGTGTAGCTCAAGGCACACAATGGGCTTGCATTAATCAAGGCACCAGTAGCACATTGTCTAATTTCAAACAAACTAGAACAATTCATTTATTTACATCAACAATCTACTTTCAGTCTTGATTCTACATGTAAGCTTGATTCAAAGGACCAATTTTTAGGATTATACACTTTAACTTAGGATTTTTAAGCAGATTCCCATGAAAATTAATGGAACCTGTTCCAGACTCAATCAGCTATTTACTTCATCCTTGTGCAAGCAAATCCTCTTCCTTTCCAGAATTCCTTATTTAATAAGACAAAAGTCTTACCCAAGTCAGCAAATTAGTAAACTATTTCTGGAAACCTCAGGTTTGCAATTACTAATTTACTCATTTTATGTATGTTTCAACCAATGTAAGTGTGTGAAATCCACCCATGGAAAATGTTTTGAGAGTCCACATAACCATTATTTGGCTTTATTTAATTGGTTTCAGTAAACCTAATGTTTACAAAATAACCTGAAATCCAAATTCCTCTCTCAGGATGCAAATTAGGACAGGTCAGTGCTGGTTTTCTTATACTTTACTTGTGTATTGTGCTTCTATCCCAAATTGGAAAGACCATATTTTAGAAGACAAAATAGAGATTGTTCCCTGTTGGAGTTCAGAAAACTTCAACTGGCATGATCAACACAGGCCACAAAACAGATAAGATCTGACTTGGTATTTTAAAAAAGAAAGAAAGATTATTAGCATCTAAATGAACAATATAGTTTATCTACTAAAATATACATAAAAAATCCTTCCTGATAGTTCAAACCCATATATATACACACACATATATATATGGTATTTTACACCCTGTTCTTCAGTTAAGTGATTCTTTGATTCCAGATTTAAAAGATCTACACCTTTTTTGAAAATGGTGGAAACATCTCATAGTAAAGGCTGTCAAAGCACACATATTTTTATTTCTGTGGTTAACAACTAAGAATCACAAAAGATTTAGAACTGCCTAGAACCTATTTTCACATATTAGGGATACATGGACAGAAACTGGTACTTAATTAGTTGTATTATTGAAAATCTTGAATACTAATCTTGAAAATCATGACTGCTTTGTTTAAGAGAGCATGGTCCAATTTAATTATTTTCATGTCTGACAAAGCCACTGCATTAGCAGTCAATTCTTTAAGGTCTATGTAATATGTTATTCAGTAATTTTGTACTCTTTTAGATTTCTTTTTTTTTTTTTTGGGGGGGGGGGGGGGGGGGGGGGGCAGGTCATTCCAGACATATCTCACTCTCTGGTTAATGCTGGAATGGTCTGTAAGGCAGGTTCTTTTTCTGGGAGTAGGAAAAAGAATTGGTCAAGCAACTGCTTATACGCTAGCAACAGTGTTTCCTAATTTTTCTAGGGAAAGTCAGGAAGGTAAGCCCTCAAGGGTGCATGCATACTTGTGGGGAGGGAGAGAGAAAACAAGAGAAAATGAATATTAAATGGATTGTGAGATAAGTAATTTTCCCCAAATAGCCTCAACAATGAAACAAGACCATATTTCTTCACCTTGGTGTGTGCTGAATGAGAGTAGACCTCTGCCCTCCTCCAACACTGCCCACAGAACTGTGACCCTTAGCTCTAACCTGCTCTCCATTCACTTCCTCTCACTCATAGTATCTCATGCAGGGATTGTACACTTGCCTCTGATTGACTAACATATCACTTCTACACCTGAATAAAAGGACACTATATTCATGGACATTTTGTTGTCCATGATCCAGAGAAGCACTGCAAAATCTAGGGATTTCCACCTAAGTCAGTGGGGATGACACATATTGTCCACATGTGTTTGTGAATGAGTGATGTGGGGTGCCTGGTTTGCTTCTCTGCATTCACATCCCAGTCCCAGTATCACAGCAGGATCATGTGCTTCAGCTTTGCCTGTAAATACCTTCAGAACTGGGTCACAAGCGGTGTTTTATGTCTTTAAAAGAAAGAAAAATATCAGACCCTTCCTTCATGGGCCACCCTTTCAGAAGCATTGAGCAATGTGCCCAGTTTTCTTGAATTATTGTTTATAAAATGAGCACATTTCTTCAAACTACTAGAAACATTACCATCTAGTTTTGCCTATGCTGTGGAGATGTCTAACTCCAAACCACTGAACATGTAACAGCAGTACTAATAATTGTCACTTAATAAATTTCTCAATACATGTCTTTTCATGTTGTCTGCATATGTCTGAAGCATGAGGTAGAGCTTTAGGTACTGCCATACAAATAATAACCCCAATATTTGTCATGAATGTTTGCCATTCTTATACACATTATAGAAGTGAGAACGCCTAACTTTAGCAAGAATATGAGTGGAATATGAATGCACCCTCAAAGTTCACACACAAGGAAATCTGTTCATCATTTACACACCAGTGGAGAAAGTCTTGTGCAAGTCAACAGAGAGCTTTGTATGATTTATAGCAACCTGATGTCAGTATTTCCTACCAGTCTTAAAGCATAGTGAGCCGCTGATGTTACATTGATAGAAAACCATTATGCTCAGGAAAAAAGCCAGCTCCACAGTTTCCATCCATTTTCTGCCTTCTGATGTGTTCATATCACTGTGACTACAATTAATACATGCTAGAAAGCATTAGCCTGTCCTGTCACCTCTAGGCTACGTATTAAACTTCTCTTAGAATTACATTATGTTCGGCAAGGAGTATCTACTTAATTGTTCACATTTAAAAGGCATGTTTAGCTAATAGTAGCTGCATTTTGTCTTAAAGTGTGCTTAAAAAATAAACTTTAAAATAATTTCATGTTGGTTACAAATCCCCTGTACCAGTTGAGGCTACACAAAGAAAGGGTGTATAAGAGTGTGAACACCACCACTACTATCAAAATTACACACAATGCATTTGAGGAGTCAGAATGCTCTAAACTATTGAAAAATTATTTGTTAGAGGAAAAGAAAACCCTTTCTTTCAGCACATGCTATTGTTTTCAGCTGCTCCCAACACTAGGAATGTATGAAAATCCTTAGGACTGGCTGGAAAGCTAGAATTCCACTTAGTATTCCCATGTTTCAATGACGTGTCTGGCAAAGAGTAGAGATCAGTGTTGGTACAATGGTTCAACCATAGTTTTTAACCTCATTTTCTTACATAATTTAGGAAAAAATTCCTTTTGATCAAATTCAAATGAGAAATGCCGTATTTGTAATTCACAGTGACAGACACTAAGAGCTCAGTCTATTGACAAAGTGGTTCAGTTCACAATAAAATAATTTTGAAAAGTACAACATTTTCTTTCTGTTGCTTTGGGGGGCTTAATGATTTATAAGAAAATGAAATAACCTTAACAACTATTTTAACTTCAATTATAGGAAAATTAATCTATATCTGAAGCCCCTCAGTTCCTTTATGTATAGACATGTAAGTGCTAATATTTGGAAAGTTTGTAAATAAAGCATAATTTTCACCCTGTAGTAGCTCATACATACACATCTATATGTATTTCAGCTAAGCATTTTAAAAGGCTGATTCAAGGCAATGCAGCAATCTTTCTAGCACTGGAAATGCATACAGAACTACAGGATAATTGGACTGAGGCACAAATATTCCCTTTATGTCTTGAGCCATAATGAACACAGTAGCCCTGTGAACTAACTGTAATTTTATTTTCCTTTGTCTCAGCTCCTTGCACATTGAATTCCATGAAGTGCATTAAACAGGGCACTTGCAGTGATGTATAAATTATAGGAGTCACTTCACCTCCTACTGCAATGTTATCTTGCTGCCAGATGCACCAGGAATACAGTACAATAATTTGTGACAGGAAAAGAAGAGCAAAACTTCTAATAAGAAGTGTAAATCATTTGCAGTCCATATTTCACAGTTCTGCCCATTAGAAAAATAGGTATCAGTCCTGGGACCAAACCTAAACCATCACAAAGCATTTGAGAACACATGGTTCCTAGACATCTCCATCTATCCAATACATGCTATCACACAGCATAGGATGTACACGTGCAGGAAGCAGTTTGCATGCAAAGCCCCATACTGTTCAGGGCGCAGGACAGGACAAAGCCTTCCTCAAAGCAGTGACTGAACTGTAAGAGTCATCTTAAGTAGTGGGTTGTTTGCTCTTTCTCGGCTATACTGATGCTTTGGAGATTTCTGACCGTTGGCAGCTGTTTTCTGAAATGCAATAAGCCTGACCAAGATGGAGGAAAATCAACACATGCTCAAAGATCAGTCCATAAGCATCTATCGTATTATTAGTCCATCCTTAGTAATGCAGGAAAATAACTGATCCCATTTCTCCCTCAGAATCAAGAATCAGGGCCAAGAAAGGTAACTAATGCTACCAGTTGGTATACATCACTGAACTCTGTCCTGACTCTTCTTACCCTATTTACCTACAGAACAAGTACAGGACAAGATCTGGTACCAATCAAACACTGTCCTGAGAAGTGGAACCCAAGAGCTGCCAGACAAATGCTGATCAAGAGATGATGAAGTATTTTATTTGGTTGCAATGTGTGACCTTCTGTTGGTAGAAAGACATTTGTTTGAAGCTGAAAAAAGCTTGTTTCTACAAGACCATATTTTCACTTTGAAGGTTGTCTTCTGCTAAAACTTCCAAGACCAGCTAATACTGTTCTGGCTTTAAGACTGCCAAAACCTGTCCACCCCATTTCTGCTGGGGCCATTAGGAGAGGTTCTGAACCTAATTTCTAACTTAAACCTTTGTCAAGTCCCAAGTTGATTTTGAGATTTAACTGTAAATTGCAGAAAAAGAACAGCTTGTGCATATGCTAAAAACTGTAAGACTCCTTCCCTGGTTTAGATTTCCCTGCCATTAAACTGAATGATTTCACTTTATTTGAGCCAGTTTGGACCTCTCTGTATTTTGGAACATTTCAATAGCTACAGAAGTAGCTAGATAATAGCTAACAAATAAAATACCAGCCCAGTGTAACTGGAACAAATAAACTGGTAGCACAAATGCTCACTGAAACTCAGCAGAAATCAGAGCTCTGTACAGAGCTCAGGAAAGGCTGGAACAGCAATCCTGATATGCAGAATGGCAATTTATCCACCTGCAGTTTTATAACTCTTCATGTAAAATCAGGAAATCATCCCAGGCCTTTTTTTTTTTTTTTTTTTTTTTGATGGGTTTCCACTAACATTTTTCATAACTTGTCAACAAAAGGAAAAGGCTTTATTATTTCCTCTATGACATAAAGCTGAGGAAACATAAACTATTATTATTATCATCATCATCATTATTCGTGTTGTTATTAGTATTTAGAGTAGGAGAGAGGAATAGACTGTGATAGCAATATGTGTTGCCTTAATATACAAAACATAATGCAAACAAAATATGTTGACTAAGTTTTGCTTGCTAATAAATTTGTTATGACTTCATCCAATTACGGCACATTTAGCAGTTTGTATACCACAATGAAATCTGCAATTATAATTTTTGTGACTTTATGTTCCAGACAAGTTGATGGGATTGCTGCTTAGCAGCTCCTAATCTGGTCTACGTTTTTATGTCCCATATGAAATTTGTCGCAAATTGCATCTTTCCATTTATTATTTAGAAGACAGGTGCACAGAAAGCGAAGCTGGTGGTGGCACACCGAGACTTGTTAGCCACTACAAACTGCAATACATTTGTCCTAGAAAAGAAGCCCTATTTCAAGTATAAATCTTGCTAATCGGTGAAATCTAGCTAACCAGTAGTTTTTCTGATATATAGGTTTACCATATTCAAACTGTTTGTCTAATAGGGTCTCATCTTGAGCTGAGAACTTTGGTTAGAAATAGGCATGTTATGGGCAATGATCGTGTAAAAGTACATTTATGGTTCTGTCAATAAAACTGAATGGGCTCTGGCCATCCTTTAAATGTGTTCTTGCTAGAAAACTGTTGACCTGAGAGCTCTCTTGTGCATCGTCTCTTGTGCTGGGGTGGATCCCTTTGCTGACTGACCATTAGGCAGCAAGAGAAAAAATCTAATGGGATCTCAGGTTATGGCCTCTAAAGTGAAAACATAAGAGTAAAATTGTCCTAATCATCATATTTTCTGCCTCCTAGAACTATCTGTTAGGAAACATAAACTTCACAAGCATTAGTGAGGATGTTAAGGGCTGGCTGTGGAGAAGCTACTCTGGTTTGTGAAAAGGCTTAAGCGGAAAAAGTTGAACTGAGCAATGGGAAGAATTTAAATGGAGGGACAAATCCTTTTGCATCTCCCTTCCCAAATGAAACGAAAAAAAAAAAATTAATCTGTCACTGTCAACAATATTATGCTTTTCTCCCTTAAGTTCCAGCCTTCTGTTAGGAGTAGCTCAAATCCACATGGAGATGTGAGTATTATTGAGATGGAGCAGTGCCTACAGGACAATCCATGGAGAAAGCTTATTCATAAGACTAAGTGACTAAAACAGCTTAGAGAGAGACAGGTATGCTAGAAGTTATGACTCCAGTAACCCCTTTGGTTCATGTTGTTTCAAATACGAGAAAAGGACACGGCCAATGAAGAGGGAGGCAAATTAATAGCTTTTAAGAGTTGAGAGTGGGAGGACAAGTGACATTTTGATGTGAAGAATGACAGATAAAATGATCCAGACAATTGGGATTATGGAGAACATAATTCCTGTGCCAATCCATACTTTTTTTAAAAAGCAGTAGCAGTTGGGATCCAAGAAATGAAACAGTAAAACCATTCTCAAATAAACAAAAATGAGAAGTGGAGCTGGGTGATGAATGGTAAGCTAAAATAGGAAAGCTAACACCAGGATGTAAAGCTAATGGCAAGGTTTTGCGGGAAGATTAACATTCACATTCCCCTTCTGGACCACAGTTTGGACAGAAATGATAACCTGTCAAAAAGCTTCATTTCACCCCTCCCATTCCTGCACCCACCAGCTAAATGACTGTGCTTGGCTCCAGGTCTACTGAGCATTGCAGCCCCAGACCTGAAGCTCAAAACAACCCCAGAGAAGAATTTTTCTGAAATTTCATCGGCTTTCAGCAAACTGTAAGGCTGAGGTAATGCAAATACATTTCTAATACAACAGCTGCACTCTAAGCGGGTTTGGGAAATATTTAGTGGTAGATAACTAATGTATTATTTTACATTTACTTTATAAAATATTTTTAAAAATTTACATTATCTACATTTACAGTAGATAAATGTAAATATATCTATTGAACAGCACTGCCTGAGTTAACTAAAGTGAGGAAGCAATTGGTGTGGATGAGTTCAGACCTATTTGAGCTACTGCATTGACTCGTACTGGACCAGACACAGTCTTGTTAAACTCAAGAATCTGAAAATAAGAGGGAAAGAGCAGAAAAAAAAAAAGGCTAAAAATTAATTTTCAAACTTTCAACAAATGAATTCTCATCACAACTCCCAAATATCTTTCTCATGATGTCTGGAACTTCTGCAAGTGAAATGTCTTCTTGAGAGGTGTAAAAATTTGTAAGGTGGGTGTACCTGTTGCTGCTTAGTTTTAAGAATGGTGATTGAATCTCATGGCATTTTGAAAAACACTCTGAAATGTCTTCTTTATTTTGGAAAGCAAAAGAAGCCAACCCCAAAGTATTCTTATCAAATCTGTAAATATCTTGGTTCCTGGAAGAGCTCAAATGTCACCCTGCAGGTCCATCAAACACTGAAACAAATCATAAATGTCTCTGCCTTTACTTAAATTTAAATAAATAATTTTTGCATGTGGGTATTAGGCTATGTGACTTCAAAAAGGAACCATGCATCTGCATGTGAAGCAAAGTTTGATTTGCCTTAAGGCTATGTAGACATATCCCCTGCCCCAGATTTGAATGTTCTACTAAGATGGCTCTCAGCTGTGACTTTCATTAATATACTAGTCTCAAATTTCATTGATTTCTACTTGAACTAAATATGTACTGCACAACAAATTGATCTTAATTATTTTACTATTAAGTATTATAGCAAGTAACAAAGACTACCAAATTACCTAAACCAACTGACAGTAAGCATGCTACTGATTATCACAGAATTCAAGTGAATAAGAAAAACTGAGATATGTGTGGTATGACAAGCTGTTCAGTCAGAAAAGGTAAAAGCCATCCCAGGCCAACAAAGAAGGCAGGAGTAAGTCATTGGACATCTGGGATTTTTTAAAGCTTATAGAGTAACATAATTCTTCAGATTGCTGTTACGAAGTTTTGCATGCCTTTCACATCTGTGATAAACATTCGGGTTTTTAGAGAAGGTATATAGTATTTATTGAATATAAAGGTAAGTGGGAAATTATACCAGAGAGAAAAATTAGTGCCAAATCTCCATTATTCAGGGGGAGTAGGAAAGACATGGCCAAAACACTACAAATTTTTTGTTCTACGGAAAATACTAGAATGTAAACATTTTACATTTCTAATCAAAACTGAAACATACATTCTGAATAGTCTTGTCTTGGAAAAAAGCCATAAAATAATTTGAAATTTGAGATTATTTTATTCTATGTGTTCAGGTTTTTACCATCTATACAGTATTTCATATCATAAACAGTAATTCAAAATGAACTCTGCTTCTACTACTGACATAATATGACACTTGAAATATGGTACTTACATCTTATTTGGGAGAAATGCTTAAGGCACAAGCAATTGCAACATATTTCTCCTAAATTCAGTTGTCCCTTCTTTATCACATCAACACAGTTGCAGGGGCCCCAGAATGCCCTTCCCAGTCCAGCCTCAGGTCCTTGGTCAAGCTATAACCTTCCTCAGATAATGACTATCAACATGCTCCCATCCGTTGTCTTTAAAAAACGTATAGCAAACTCTCCACTGACACTGCCATGCATAGAAAGGCCCCAATTCAACTTCTCCCTGCTATGTAAGAAAGGACTGTCCCACTAGGTGGGACTCTGGGGGACTGGAGCATGCAAATATGAAATAAAAGAAAGTAATAAAAAAGTTGACTAACCTAACCCACCTGAGCTCGGCTCACAGGGATCGATGTCCTCGTCATCGCTAGGACATTCAGCCGAGGCCACCAGGATGTCATCTGTGGTCTGCAAAGAAAATAAAAGTCAAATAGATATATTTTAATTGACTGCACATGTTGTAAGATTCTCACTGGCATTTCTTTTATTGCTTGCCTTTATGCAAGGCCCAGAGCATTCCAGATTTAATATGTAATGGCACAGTAACACTCTCCAACTCTCTATTAATAGGACTTTGCTTTTCAATTCGCACTTGTCAGTTTTTAGAAGAACTGTGTTAGATATCCAGTGCAGGCACTTAAACATTTTAATATTTTTTTGTAATAAGAACAGAAAGTAGAGTGATAGAATATGTATATCAGCGCTGCTATTCTTCCGTCTTTATCTCCAATATCTCTACTATGGTATTGCTGAAAACACTGAGAGCATTAAAAAAACAAGTCAAAATATTGAACTGCCTGCAGCTGTTAAAACTATCAGAAAAGTAGTGATGTTTTCTCCATTAATTGCACTTGCTTTCTCAGATGTAGAGCCCAAAAAAAGGAAAAGAAGCAAACATAACTCTCATTGAGTCGAAAACTATTAAATGAAAAGAAAGTAAAAAAACCAATAATAAATATATGCAGTGTTAGAAAGTACTATCCTATTTTCTTAAATAAGTATTGCCTGAGTGCTGTGCTTACATCTGAGGGGCTCTAGGAACATCTGTCCAAAATGAGTTTGGACAGTTCTTTGTATAAAGAAATCAAATAAATCAAGACAAAGGAGACAAACCAAGGGATGTACAATACAACACGCTATAAAGAAAAGAAACAGGGGATTCCTATCTACCGCTTCTTACAGTGCAAGAACAAGGAGGTATTCAATGAACCACTGAGGCAATCAATCTGAACCTGATAAAATGAGATACCTTCTGTTCAAGCCACCTTTGAGAACAGTCATTTAGAAATGTAGTAAGAACATCCACAGTTATTAGGGGAAATAATAGCAGGGAAATATAAACTGTCACGCTCCTGGTCATTTCTCAAGCAATTACTAATGAGGTTAGGAAGAAGCTTTTCCTATGGGCAAGGTGTTTCATAACTGTCCATTTCAAGCTTCTGTTCAGCTCACTGAAGGAAATACACAGACAGAATAAGATGACTACATGATACTGAAACAAGCAGCTAAGGATATAGCAGGCAAAAAGCCATGCTTGGATCCCTGTATGGTACATATGCCAACGAAGAGATACAACCCATTTTGGTCAATGTGAAATAGATTTTTAGGGGAGGGTTTTTTTCATGAGTGTAGGAGAAGAACATTACAATTCATCAAAGTTTTACCCCAGTTTAAGTCTGAATATGCAATAATTTTACTTCTGTACGGTATGGCCAAAGCCTAACCAATGTTGTTTATCATTGTTATTCCAACTGAAGTTTTCAAGCAAAGCATATTACAGTAATAGGCTTTTCTTTGTCACGCTTCAAGAATATTAATGAACATATGCTTTCAGCACTTCTGTGAAGTAGGAAAGAGATACAGGAATACATTCATTAATATGTGAGGTATAACAAAGAAAAGCCTTTTATAATGATATTATATTTTACAGGTAGAAGACTGAGGCATAAGAGAATGAAGTAACTCACTGAAGGTAGCCAAAGAGGCTATAGACCACAGCTATGTTATGTCACAGTTCAATGCCATAATCACAAAAATTATCTTTCCTTATATCTGTGAAAATGTATAGGTGGGGGAAACCACTCTGTAAATCTGTAAGGCTGCCAAAATGAGCTGGCAGATTTGCCATGAGACTTAAAAAGACAAAAAAAAAAAAAAAAAAAGAAGTATTCTAGTTGTCCTTTCTTTCTGCCATGTAGAAAAAAAGAGTTATAACAAAAGTCAGCTGCAAACATCCTCCTGAATTTCTAATGCCCATTTCTTTTCCCCAAAACACAAACATTTAAGCTTGAAAATCAGTGTCTTAGTCCCTTTCTGGAAAACCACCTATGGTTTTTCTAACATATAAAGAAAAAATAAACAACCAGGTAACCAATAAAGCCTGCAAATAAAAAGTTAACTCTGTACTGTAAAGGCCACAACTAATAAGTATAAAAAAGAAAATCATGCATCTCCCAAACAGTTTCAATTTGGTCAGTGAAACCACAGCGTCATCTTTTTCCTTCTGCCCATAACACTGGCAAAGACACTACACATTTATGACCTGCAGCCAGAATACTGAACACTTACCAATTGATCACTGGGGAATTGTACGCAAATACCATTAAACAGAGACCATCACATGCATACATAATAGCCGTCGCAAGAAATTATGTTCTGTGAGATCTACTGATCTAACTGGAATGTTGTTTAAGAGTGCTTTGGTACTTGCATGGATGAGTAACCCTTGTAAATGATCAGACAGATTTATAGAATTATTGCAGTCCCTCTGATTATTCTTGATACAGGATAGTATGGTCAGAGTTTACATTAAGTAACTCTACTTTTTGTACAGTTTGCACTGCATTCAAAATTACCAGAAAATAACTATGGAAAAATCATACACTTTAAGTATCTTAATGTGTGAGAGATACTTTGCTCAGTTACTTATAAGAGGGAGTGTCAAAACTGTCTTTATGAAGTGACACTAATTCCAATTTATGGAAAGAGTATTCACACTTCTACAAGAACAAAGGGATGTTCTTGACTGATAAAAGTGCGTGCATATTATGGGTACAGAAATGAACAGTACCTTAAATAAATGTGAATATAGCATGTCAAGAAAGACCTCATTAATGTCTCAGAGTATTAAAGGAAATAATGTATGTTTCAAAGTCAATACTAGATATAAAATTAATTTTTTTGCAAGAAATAAATCAAGTATTGGTATTTGAATAAGAAGGGAAGTGGTAAGATGTGAAAAATGTTTTCTTCAGAAAAATATGTCAGGAAGAATTCCAGTTTAAGTATCAATTAACAGATGTGTCACAACCTCCCCCATTCTCCTCTTTTCCCCAAACCCAAATACCTCTTTCCCGCTACTCATACATATTTTTACCAGAAAAAAGGTAAAGGAGCTGTGAAAGCCAAGTGAGATGGCAGTGACCAAGCTACAAATGAAAGCCATTGGACTGCTTAACACAATTTAAAATGGGATTAAGAATTACCTAAAACACTAGAGAATATAAAGAATACATAAATTAAAGAAAATCTATGGGCTAGCTACCAGAGGTCTTTCTCCAGAAGAGCTCTGACTGACAGGCATTTACCTGAACAGAGAGCAGCATTTAGACCTAAGGGTCTCAGACAGCCACGGGGTACAGATAAATAATGCAAGATAGGGTAATATGTTTTACTTACTGCACATTATCTTTTCCTCATGCTTTTTAATTTGGATGGGAAGATTTAAAACAAATCAGTTCTCCTAAGTGAATTGCAATTGTTGCTGGCACTATAGCTAATTTACAGGACACCGCTTCGAGCATTCTCATTAATCAAGGATTTAAAAGTCAGTGGAAAATCCCTTATTTACCGTGAGTGCCTAATAGGATAACATCCAACTGGTATCATCATAATACACGATTGGATTAGAATGTCTCTTGGGTGAGTTGTTCAAATTCATTTAAGAAGCAATACTCTAGTTGTAAGAGATGAAAAAAAATATTAAAATAGCAGGTGTACAACCTGGAAGGCCAGGCAGAATTTCTTTTGATTGCAACTTCTTTTTTTTTTTTTTGTGTATTTTCATAGCTTTTCAGATTCACTCTGCGGAAGTGGTTGTACGATTTAAAATGCAGTCCATTGTAATATGTGGCTTCTTAAAAAGTTGGACATCTGTTCACATTTCAGAAAAAGGATGGTAGAAGAAGCTTACAATTAATGTGCCAATATAAAAAATTGACCAAAAAAATCAAATCACATTTCGTAAAGCTAGAAGTCACTGCATAATGTTGTTTCTGACAATTATTCATGGGTGTGGTCCCTGCAGGAATAGGTCTTGCTTACGTCAGTCAGGTCTGCTTGCAAAAATAAGGACTTTGGGATTTGTCTCTTAGCCAAGAGAGAGTTTAAAATATCACCAATCTGCCACCTTGCCACCTTGAGGAAGGAAATGGTGACTATTTCAAGAAAGATCCTGGCCAGATCAAAAAATGATTCTCTAGTCATGGCTTAAATATAGTCTGTAGATATGGATAAATATCAAGCTGCCTCAAAGGTTACTACCATGGGTTCAAAACTGGTACCAGCAATTATGGTTGTGCCCTTCTAATAGTGGTCTTTGAATGCTATGCCATTAAAAAAAAAAAAAAATGCAAATGAATAAACAATACCAGAAAGTAATTTTTTTTATTATCCAGTTTTTGCATGACTGGATGTAAATACATACCATCTTACTCAGTTTTTATGTATGAAGCCTGTTATACCTGAGGGTACCAGAGAAATATGATCTAAAAATTAAATCACCAATCTGAATTGTGCATTCATTAAGAGTATAATGGATCCTGCATATTTTCTCCTGTAGTATTCCATCAGCTCTCCTTTAAATCATAGCACCCCATAGCTACTCTGAATATAGTTTATTCCTTTCTTGTTCAATAATATACTTTATCCCATGAGAACTGCAAACAAATCCAAATTACACAACAGTTAAAAACTAGCAGTCCTAAATTATTATATGAATTATAAACAACTTAACTGCTTGTGACTACTATTTAAATTATTTTAGATCAGAACTTCAACTGTGTAATCAAAACTATTCTTATTTATTTGTACGGCTTTGGCGCTTAACGATACCAGCCAGGCACTGTTGTGCTTGGTGCTAAAGGCAGCGGGAAGGAAAAGGCTCTGCTCCGAGGAGCTGAGAGTTTGATCTTGGACCAGATGCAACAAATGAGTGTGAGAGAGGGGAGCAGAGCATGAGAAGGGTCAGGTGAGGATGCTACTGATAAGCACTAGCAGTTACGCAGGCTCTGATCTAGCAAATTTTCCAAAACGATGCTCCAAGACAGCAGGAAGGAAGGTTAGGAAGAAAGAAGGTGGAGAAAAGCCAGGCAGGAGCCTGCGACTGGCCAAGGAGATGCTGGGAACAGATGGTGCCTGGAGAGCACTGCCAAGGCTGCAAGCCTCTCTGAGGAAACTTGGGGCATTTAAAACCCCAAGCACAGAGGTGAGGGCAGCCAGGGCGATGCAGGAAGAGGCAGGCAGCACCAACAGCCCGATGGTTAAGGCATGGGAGCATGGAGCACGGTTGTGTTGGGAGGGGAAGTAACAAGGAAAGTGAGAAATTAATGGTAAGGTCACCGGAGCAAAGGGGACAAGATGGTATAAGGGGATGGCGAGGATACAAGGGAGTTGATATCAACAGATGTGATTACGTGAAGATTAATGGGTAAGAATTTAATGAGTGTTAACAAATGGCTGTCTGAAAACATACTTTCAGATGTAGGACTAGGAAATTAAACCCTTAATTCTCCTTTTCCCCTTTTCTGAAATGCTTGGTTATCGTCTCTGCTTACATTACTTCATTTTTCCTCCTGAGAAAAAGCTTATTCAAATACTTGCCATTTAGGTCAGAGAAAATCAGCTACAACTCATATCTAAACACAGAGTTCTGCTTCAGCTTAGCAGAAGGGTATATAGCTAGAGCTGTGGTATAAAAATAGGTTTTGGAAAACCAACAGATATAGACTACTATCTTCTTCATTAGCTGTGGCAAACTTTCCTTTAAAAATACGGTTCATGCAGTGTTTACAGAAGGGAGCTTAGAGCAGTCATTTTGTATTTTTGCACTGGACACATTAACTTCTGAGACAGTGAGAGACTTTCCTAAAAACGAATCCCTCACATATATTCCTTTTATCCCCTATTTTTCTTTTAAAGGGAGGAATAAAGTAATCTAAGCCAATGGGAGTGCTGGCAGAAACCAACAGGGCATGGAAAATCACAGAAGTGTTCATATGGAAAAAAACAAAATTTCATTTTTTGGGACAGGATTAACTGCACAATTTTCTAGCCAAGACTGTGTAATTTAAATTTAATGTTCTGTGTATGAAGCAGATCTCTATGACTGGTTGAGACAGTTGTAGAAAGAAACTCAAATATGTCACATTAATCAGCTGTACTCTTCAGCTACCTGCTTCTCCCTGCTGTTAATAACCTCCCATTGCATGAGGCCGTTTGCATAGAGGCACGGGTACGTGAGTTGCAAGGAAGAACAATCACAAAAGAATACGGGAAAGATGGAGGAAGGTGTCTCCCCCATAGGTTGGCTCTCCAAGGAGAAAAAGTAAACAGTGTAATTATTAATAATTTCCGATAGATGGCTCCTGAAGGACAGAGGCAACAGCAATGCTGAGTACAAATACGAGATTGATCTCACAACCAATCATTTTATCATACCGTAACCCAGTGTTACACAGTACAGCAAAGCGGTAACCTTAACCTGCATCCCAGAGGTGATAAACAGCACATGAATACTGATAAACAGTATATACAGCAAGTAAGGCGTTACATAACACAACTCTGAGAACAAATGCAACAACTCTGAGAGCAAGGAAATCAACATTGTGACCAGTGACTACTAAACTAATATAATGAATGCTTATAACAAATTTGTTTTAACATGCTCTGGTCAGATCTGTCGTCATTGCAACCCTTCGTGCCCCACACGGGGCACTGAAAAGCACTGTTGTGGTTTCACCGCAGTTGGCGACTAAGCACCATGCAGCTGCTCGCTCACCCCCTCCCTGCCCCAGTGGGATGGAGGAGAGAATCAGGGACAAAAAAGTAAAACCTGTGGGTTGAGATAAAGACAGTCTAATAGGACAGCAGAGGAAGAGAAAATAATAATAATATTAGTAATAATAATGATGATGATAAAGGATTATACAAAGCAAGTGATGCACAATGCAATTGCTCACCACCTGCCAACTGATGCCCAGCCAGTTCTTGAGCAGCGATCCCTCCCCCCCAGCCAACTCCCCCCAGTTTCTATACTGAGCATGACATCATATGGTATGGAATATCTCTTTGGCCAGTTTGGGTCAGCTGCCCTGGCTGTGCCCTCTCCCAGTTTCTTGTGCACCTGGCAGAGCATGGGAAGCTGAAAGGTCCTTGACCAGTGTCAGCACTACTTAGCAACAACTAAAACATCAGTGTGTTATCAACATTGTTCTCATACTAAATCCAAACCACAGCACTGGACCAGCTACTAGGAAGAAAATTAACTCTATCCCAGCCAAAACCAGGACACTGAGAAAGATGCTATAGTGATCTAGCAGTAATATCAGCTCCCGATGACATGCTGTTTTGACAACTGCCTCTAAAGTTGTATTTAACCTGCTATAGGTCAAACAAGCATACGTGCATCAATTACTGCTCATCCTCCCACATACAAAAAGTATTTTCTCAGCACCATGCTACTGAAAAATGTTATTTCTGGACATGACATTAAAATACTAATATTTCAAGCACATACACAATATTTATTTTATCTTTTATTAATTGCTGACATATTATTGCCCTGTAATGTGAAAATACAGTAACTGAAAATCGAAACACTTTCTCAAAACTGGCTCTCATCTCATTAATACCATCATGTTACTTCTTGAATCGGTCAGTGTTTGACACTGGGAGAAAGCAAAAGCCTTGATTAACAAGTTCCTCTCGCAGAAAAAAAAAGAAGAAACATCTAGGATATAATAAACAAACACAATAGGGCCTTTCAGTTATTGAAGTCACTGTTGTAGAAATTAAACTCTGAGGTGTAGGTAAAAAGCTCAAGATGATTCCTCGGATGCCCTGCAGGCCACCTCCAGCCTCTGTCCCCACATCTCAGCAGTGATGGGAAGGAACACAGCTACCCCACACAGCAAAGCAGAATAACCTCATTTCTGGCCTCCACCTCCCTACATAAAGCACAGAAAGTCTATCTTTCCACTTAACAACCTTAAAATCCACAGTATTATTTCCATGCAGACCAGCATTTGTATTACTTCTCCAGCTCCGCTCCTCCTCCCAAACATCTAAATTCTCATGGGAAAAGTTACCACAAATAGCAGAAATATATTTGAGGAGTTACAGTAAAATAATGTCAACAAAACTGCGTGGCTTTCCTTTACTTTCTGAATTTGAAGTTAATTGCTTTGGTCAAAGTCTTAGAGCCATTTGTCGCATCTGGAAAAAAGCAGAAGCAGAGCTGGGAAAATCCACGTGCTGGCAAAGCTACAACTTTTTACCTGGACAGCTAGCCAGGCAGCACTCTGCCTTAATCTTTAAAAATAAAAGTGTTACTAATTAAAAATAAGTAATCCAAATCTTTTCCTATCAGATCATGTCCCTTACCTCCTGCAAGAGATGAATAATGTTAGTTTCACAGATCTAGACCAAACCCAATTTCTATATTCACTTTATTTATGAATGTCACTTTTCTCATCCCCTTGTGAAACTTTTTGGGAGCTGCTGTCTGGAAAATTAACCCACTGTTTTTCCTCCCTGTTTCTCTCCCTGCTGGGCAACTAATGAAAACACATACATCTCCATCAATATACCTTTCACTCGCCACCCTTCCATATTTAAATGCTTTGCAAGGAGATATTTAACACCACGCTCACTGCATAGCATCAGGGGCTATTTTGGACTTCTCTCCCATACTAGCTGTAGTTCTTGGAAGCAGAGCAAGCAGCAACCACATAGTAACAGAGTATCAAGGGTGGGAGTTACCGTTTCTCAGTTTTCGACAGGAGGAAGAAGGCTTATTTTTTGGAGTAATTACTTTGTTACTTGATCCAAGTCTTAAGCTGCAGCACAGGCTTTGGCATTTATAAAGGGAACAACTGATGTTTACCATGACTGTTGGACTAATGCTTCAAAATGGTGCTGGCTGCAATGAAGGGTGAACTCTCTGCCTTTCACACCCTTCACATCAAGGTCAACTCATGTCATAAAAACCTGATGGCATGTTTTGGGTGAGGAGCTGATAAAGACCTAAATTTGGTTTGCAGTGCCAGAGGAATGGACCAGTCTTTGACTTCTTTCCTGAAAATGGTTATGACATGGTCTCGCTTGTGATTAATACAGAACTACAGGTACAGTAAGAAGACCAAACTGTTTCTATCCCTCCTACTGGAGATACTGGGGAGGGGTGGCTGGCTGGGAATAACAAATGTACGAGCTCTGTACCATGTCTACATTGCTCCCCTTGCTCCATCCTGCCCTCTCCCTCCCTTCTGCAGTGGGGCTGATGGAAACGGGAGTTCACATCCCTGCTCTCAGGACTCCTTGCTCCTTGCATGCTGCTGGGAACTGCCGGCTGACCCTGCAGCTTGGTCTGCCCCCAGAGCCCGGAGCAACCCACATGAGGTTGCAGGCAGAACTAGCCAAATGGTTCCTCATGCTGGAGAAAAAAGCACAGATGAGAGATGTGGCACACACCTGAACTTTATCCTTGAAAGTAGATATTGATGTGCAACACGCCAGCAAACAAATCACTGGCACCTAATTGCATAATGCCTAGTATATTATTTATACGTGCCATTTGTTAAAGCAGTCATGGCTTGGATGAAGCGTTACATTATTTCTCTCTCATCTAACTTTTAGATTCACAGTGGTGTAACATTTCTCTTTCCAGAAATAATTTTTTTGGCTAATTTTCATTCTGTGATTACAAATACTTCTGTCACGGATTATACTGATCAGAAGAATCTGTGCTTCTCTTCAACTTAACCTTTTTCACCCTTATTTCCCCCAGGTAAATAAAATAGGTTGAGAACAAGGGACAGGCAATCTGTGAACTCTTTAAAAGTCACTTGTGCTTTCTTTCCAAGATTCTCTTCAGAACATCCATATTCTTCTCTCACAAGTACCACACTTCATTAGAGAACAACAATAATGCATTTTGAGGTTTTTTTTGGTTTTACATTTGCACTAAGCCTGAAATATATGGAATGGAATGTGATTGATGAAATGCAATCCTATTATTTTCTCCTAGGCAAGAAAATAATTTTGCTTCTAAGTATGAGAGAAATGTTTCTGGGCATTATGTTTGTATTTTCTGATATCATTTTATTTTTAGCCATCTCTTTTTGCTGAAGTAAACATTTTGGTCTCCATTAATTCTCAACTCACAAAACACAGTGGGGACTTTTGCAAGTTCCTTTTCTTTTTAATCCAGAGACTCTGTGCTTATTAAACTGCAACATTGCAACAGTGATAGCAAACCTTTTAATTTATATTCCTGTATTACCAATCACATGTACAGAGATTGTTGAATTTTTAGAATATGAGACTTACTGCATTTGCATCCATCTCAGAAAACTCAGGCGCAGCATTATTAAAGACTTCAAAAATTATTATTTGAGTTTTTGTTGGGGAAGTGGGGTTGCTTTTAATTGACCAGTGAGCTGCTAACATAGCCTATTCTTTTGCAAATCAATCACATGGTTTAAGACCATTCTTAGCAAAACTTAATAAAGTTAGAGAAAAGACTGGAACCGATATTGGACACAGTGCTGGACCATCTCGGCTAGACCGTCCTTTTGCCAAGAAAGGCTGGACCAGATGATCCTTGAGGTCCCTTCCAACCTGGTATTCTATGATTCATTTAGTTATGAAAATGGCCCTTATACAGCAAAGTTATTAAGGCACTTACATTGAACTACACTTCCATCTTTTTTATACAATTAGACTACTGCCAGTTTTACTTACTGTGAGTATTCCTGACTATTAAATTGTGCCACACAAGAGTACCTTGCTCCACTGATATCCATGGAAATTTTATTACGGGTCTCAAAAGAGAAGAAGGCACGAAAAGTCCTTGACAAGGAATACTTCCTGCAACTAACATGCAGTTTTTGTTCTCATTCACCATATTTTCAGGGTGGAAAAAGCCTTCCTATCTTGTTTCAAAACACAGAGCACAAAACAATAATTTTAGAAGAAATGCAGAGAACTGCATAAACTATCAGGCTGCTTTTTAGCCATTTAGGTAAACCAGCCATCTCATCTTGCCCCAGAGAGAGACAAGTGAAAGACAGAGACAGTAAAGAGAAAACATGGGATCTTCTATTTGACACTGACCTACCCATACCAAAGTTCTTCAAGTTCATTTGAGCATGTCTTTGACTGAAGGCAAATTAGTTTAAGTCACTCAGAGCAGGTAAGCATCTGCTGGTATCCCTCTCCCAACCCTAGTTTTCCTCTCCTGAAGGAAAGATGAGCACCAGTCCCACTGCCAACACTTTCCTTCCTTGATTTTTATAATAAAGGCTGCAATTTAAAATTTTCAAGGGGCTAAGAGGGCACATTGTTCCCTCCCAGATACTACTAGCTCCTTTGTCACATTTTATCCCCCAGTATCACTGGGTTACACAGGTCTACCCAAAGCAGGGAAAGGAAAATAGAAACTGGCTTCCCACACACCTGTTTTTGAAATATGACCTTTTCAAATACTAAGAAGTTACTTCCACTACTAAAGATTTGCCACATTTCCTTATCTTAACATTTTAATTTAAAAACTCAGACAACATTGGCAGGACCAGGGAAAGTACTGAGGAAATAACCTACTAGTTTTGCAGGGCCAAGGAATGTCCTACAGAGCTTCACTCTGCAAGTGCAACTTGTTAATACTAACAAGAGTTAGCTACACATGGATTGGAAGGAGACAATGCCTAATTGCCTTTCAATTAAAACAACAGTTTCATTAAAGCCACTGTTTTGGAGATACAGTTAATTCTGTGAGTGTACATTTGTCACAGAGGTATTTGGGTTTTTTAATGATGCCTTTATTTCATAACTGTCTAACAAAGGGCAAATTTCAGGTGAGAAACATGCTACAGGAAAGCAGCAATGCTTTGCATGCCTGGGAGATGCTTTAAGTGATTGCTGTGGGAGTGGCACACACTTCAGGTGGCATCATTTAGCCTTCACAAACCTATGTACCATTAATTGTTTCCAGGCTTCGAATTTCTTAAGTAATCACTTTCAACAAAAAGCAGAGAACTTTAACAATTTGTGCTATTTGAACATTAACATCTGTGCTATTTGGATAAGAAAAGTTTTATCTGTCACTATTTTAGTGCAGTGAATTCAATATACATCATAGAATAGTACAATACCTACACTTAGGACTCAGTGTTTTCCATCTTGAAGATCTTGTTTGCAATTGCTCTTACTGTTATCAAATCAGCTATTTAAGGATATATTCCGACCCTGCTGGTACTTTTTTAAGTCTGGGTGTATCAAATCATAAGTCAACGTGCATGCACACACACTTGTAATGAAACAGCTCCACAACTTCTCAGACCAGGTTAAGCAAAACCAAAAAAGAGGAAGACAGAGACATTATTTACATGTGGACATTGTTTACAACCACGTTGTTAATCAGGAACCTACCTTTTTCATCACATGTATGAACATCTACCCAAGGGTGTCAGCCTAAGAAAAACTGCAGCTCACACAGGAGGTCATTTTGGTTTGGGACCTAAAAATATGGTCTTGCTTCAGAGGATGGGTAGGCGTTTTCCAGTACCACAGAGGGGAACTGAGACCTGGGAGACAATTTCTACTGTGCTGTCCATACTGCTGCTGATGGCATTTGGACAGTGAGGAGGAGTAGGCCAGACTTGAGTAGGAAGGAGAGAGGAAATCAGGCCTGGAATGATGGCAAGATGGGATACCAAGATGAAGGGCCAGAAACATGTGAAAGGTAACTGTGATAAGCTGCTGGAGGATTTTGTAAGAGAAATGAAACACTATGCTTACTCTAAGGCTTGGACACACAAACACACCCCATTACAAAGCAAAGAGAGGATGGGGGGACAAAGAGTTACAGTAAATCAGCAAAGTGGTAAATGGAGAGCTAAAAAGAACAATGGGCATGGGGAGGCTTGGGATAAGGACAAAGGATGCTGGACCAGCCACTGGCAGGAAAAAATACAGGTTTGTAGCCATCAGAACAGGCACCAAGATTTCAGCTTTCCATCCACTGTCAGCAGTTCTCTGCTAATTGCTTTAAAAAAAGATTTCAACTTTTCTGCAGATTTTTGGTTCATGAAGATCCACCATCTTAAAGGACTTTAAGTCTAAGACTCCCACTAATCATTGTTATCTCAGCCTCAGAGATCTGCAAGGTGGATCTGCAGGCTCCAGCTGTGCCAGCTGTCTGCTTTGGGGTGTCAGTTTGATAGTGTATAGTGGAATACGTTTCTGCTGTTTGTTTTTAAAGCAACTGGGAAAACCAGATGCAAAATATTTCATTTGGAAAATTTTAAGTGTGAAAGAGAATGTATGTCCAACAATTAGGGGATGCCAGAACTGAAGTCTGACATGAAGCCTTAATTCACATGCCTTGTGCCTGCACAATCTGATGCCGTCTTTAATAATGCTTGTACAGATTAATAACAACGTATTTGAATGTCAGCTGGTGTAAAGCTATACAGTTCCAGAGAAACAAAATGTTCACACTTCAGTTGTGTATTTGTCTCATCATTTCTTGTAATATCATTTAAAACTGAAAGCCCAAACCCAAGGGAATTGTCTTAAACTTGAATATGCTTAAGGCTACGTACTAATCACTGTTCTGACTGCAACATGGCATGCTTCTGAGACATAGTCCAAAGACATTTCTGTTGTGAGGTAATCCAAAACATCTAAGTTAAAATGATTAAGTCACATAAAGTCTGATGTTTCACCTTCATTATTACATTATCAGCAATTACTAGGAATGTGGCAGAGAATTTAAAATAGAATGCAAAGTGAGAAATTAACCATCCATGCACACCACAGTTACTCAGTGTGGCACTATACTTCAACAAGGTCTTTCCATTCTCTGGCAAAAGCCTGTTAAGTTATCTTTTTAAATTTCTTTTCGTAAGACCTCATGATTTTATTTGTTGAAATACAGTGCAAAAGCAAGAAAATGTCATTTGATTGGAGTGCAAACAGAAAGACAGTGTAAGGTTCTTCTTCAAAACTAGAAAGGATTTCATCAGACCCCGGCTCAAACTCAGACGGGAGTCTAGAAGAAGATCTTGTTGGTGCAACTAAGACATTCAGCTGGCTCCATAAATAGGCATGCTATGTCAGGAAAGGCTATAATCAAACTCCCTGGGTCTGTCAGTCTTGCCTATATGGGAATGTTATTGTGATATAAATTAAGTTAATTAAAACTGGTATAACTCCCAGGTGGATAAATTTATGCTGGGAAACAAGACCAGATGTTTTCTGTGTAGCTTTGGAGGGCAGCGTAAGCTACCTCCAGCCAGTCCACGGTTTTGCTCTGTGCATCAATAGGAGGAGTTGAAGTGGTCAAACTGCACTGGTTCATCCATACTCATGTAATGGCAGCAACACGATGTGTCAGACCCTTTTCGGGGGCAAGCCTCTACACTCACGCTGACATGCTCAATGTGTCTGACTGCATAGCAATCTCCACTACACCTCAACTCTTCAGATTTAGCTCTCTTCCCTGTAACAGCTATCTACCACTGTCAGGAGAGCAAACGGCACAACCAAAACAATGCAGACCAATGTATGAGAAAATCTGAATTAAATAAGACTATTTCAGTCATAGAATCATAGAATCGTTTAGGTTGGAAAAGACCTTTAAGATCATCCAGTCCAACCATTAACCTAACACTACCAAGTCCACCACTAAGGGGACTTAGACTCCCCTTAACCACCAGTTAAGGGGAGAGTAGCAATTTCATGTTTCCTAGCTTGGTGGCTGGATTATTTATAATGAAAGTAAAAAGTAGGAATCATTAAGATTGGGAAGGACCTCTAAGATCATCAGTCCAATCATCAACCCAACACCACCATGCCTACTAAACCATGTCCCCAAGCGCCACATCTACCCGTTTTTTGAACGCTTCCAGGGATGGGGACTCCACCACCTCTCTGGGCAGCCTGTTCCAATGCTTGACCACCCTTTCCATGAAGAAATTTTTCCTAATATCCAATCTAAATCTCCCCTGGTGCAGCTTGAGCCCATTTCCTCTTGTCCTATCGCTAGCTACTTGGGAGAAGAGACCAACACCCACCTCACTACAACCTCCTTTCAGGTAGTTGTAGAGAGCGATAAGGTCTCCCCTCAGCCTCCTCTTCTCCAGACTAAACAATCCCAGTTCCCTCAGCCGCTCCTCAGTCCTTCTGCCACTGGTTCAACATCAAGCATCCAGGCAGTTTGTCATTGTCAGCATGCCCTAAGTTCCTCATGTTGGACAGCCATCGAAGAGTCATGTTCAAGTCTCTTAAGCTTTTATAAGTCTGAGGAAGCTTCGATACTGTGTCTTTCCCTTTGGCAGTGTAGCATAGCACCTTAGTACAAGGGGGTGTTTTTCCTTCTTCCTTTTCTTTCTTTTTTTTTAACCATCTTTACAAAAATGTGTAATCACTAGATTCTCCAGAATTCTTAGATTCCCCAGATTTCCTAGAACTGAACAAAGCTATAAAACTACCTTCACTCATTGCCCATCATTGATTTCTCACGTCTTTAGTATTCTTTGCTCTTACACAAGGGACGCAACCTCCCCCTCCTCCTCCTCCCCCTCCTCTTCCTCCTCCTCCTCCACTGCTGTTCTCCTGAGGTCTGTCCTTTGGAGTGGGACCTCTCTCTTCTCCCTAATATCACTGCAAGATCCATTTTTTATAACCTCTGCTAACCTTTGTCTCCCTGCTGAAAGACTTCTAATTAGCCTGCTCAGATGATCGAAGTCCTCTCTTGCCCTCAGTGCTCTCCCTTTTGCAGTCATTGTTCAGACTTCACTGCATCACTCTAGGACCCAGGGAGAAATTATTTCATCTGTTGCTCTCTGTTCTTCATAATGATAATGGAGTAATACTCTTCACTTAATGCTACCCGTGTATCATGAACTTTAATATCCGTAATAAACTTCAACACAGAGGAACAGATTTTGAGCTGCTTGGAAGGGACAAGAGTGCAGGAGCTGTCTGCAAAGCACTGTTCAACCCCTCTCCTCCTGGATCAGCTATCAAGCAGAAAAAATAGTCCTCAGGAGCACAGGAATGTTTTACATAATGACACCAAACAGGCGAATACTCCTTGGCTGCTCTGTGATGCACTCTTTGCCCTTCAGGGCATCCCTTGCTAGTTTTATCCAACAGCACAAAGCAGAAACTGGGATCCAGAATCTGGCCAAAAAATATTACATAAATTCAAGTTGTATTATTAGGGTCCCTCAAGAAAGCTGATATGTATGCAACGCTGTATTTCAGTGCTTTGAGTCAAAGAGCTCCTACTAAGCAGAGACACAACCTACATCACAATGCGCAACAATTTGAAATAAGAGAAATAACCACTCTGAAACCTTATTTTGATTGATTTTTACAGAACACTATGGTAACATCTAAGCACTCAAATGAACAGAAGGAAAAACTCCACAAGTTAGGTGAGACTGCCCACAGAGAATTTCTTTACCTGATCACACTAATGTGCAGAGATTAATTGTATGGAAGGAGACACACAATGTTGAATTTCATGATAAATGGACACTATGACAGCAAACGATTTCCCCTAATGTTCCATTATGCTTCTCAACATTTGAAATTTAATTACTTGGAAAAAAAAAAAAATGCAAAAGCCATTGATAGTCTCACCATTATGCAGTATTTTCAACTGGAGAAGACATTTTGTTTCACCATAAAGAAAACTTCAGGTGTGAACCCAAGGGAGGCAGATCTCAGACATTATGACAATGTTGCTATAGCAATTATTTGTGGGAACGTGCATGAGTCGCATTTTAGCTCTCAAGCCTGCTCCTCAGCTCATGCATGCTGTTCATAACCAGAATATAAACTGCCTGCTGCTTACTGTATCTAGTAAGCTTATTTACTTAGTAAGTTACTTATAGGGATGTATTTCCAATAACTAGGAATGGAAGAATAGTTTTTGTTACTAATATTTAGTCATGTTCAGAAAAACCCTTTATATCTATGAATTCAGTTAGATATTTCAACTGCTCTTTTCCATGAAGTCAATGTTACATAAATATATTCTAAAAGCAATCAATTACGTTTTCTGAAATATTGTATGTAATACATTATTCTAAATGGGGTCTGCAGTTATTTAAGATCAGATTAATATTTGGAAGCAAAGGAAGAAAAATTCAGATCAAGGTAAAATTTTATAACCATTCAGTGTAAATGAGGGGTGTGAAAATGCAATGTTCAAGTATTCTCAAAAGCCCAAGCAGCAGATAAAGCAGACATACCTGAATCACCCCTGCATGTATTTTGTCCATTTAATACTACTTCACTGCTCAGCTAAACTAAATTTTCCTTGCTACATTAATTAAAAACAAATGCAATTCTGCAATGCTTGTGATATTAATGGGCAGCTTCAGGCCCCAACCCAAAACCTCAGAGCCAAAGTATCCCAGACGTTGGGAGGTTTTTGATTTGAAGCTACTTTGGTCTAGCAAAGCAATCTATGAACATAAAACTCACAGACAACGGACAAACCACCTCTGCAGATCAGACCCTCCAGGGTGTTCAGCCAGCTAGAAGCACTTTCTTCAACCTACTGTTCTTTAATCCCCAATTAATTTTATTAATTGATCTTATACTTTTAAAACTTCTTCAGCAGCCAGAACAGGATGGGTCCTAGGAGTGCATAATGCTTAATTTTACAATGAAGTCTTTGGTAATGAAAGATCCATCATGGTACAAAGTGAGTGCCCTACATAATATGAGGCCACAGGGGACCTGGCTATGTTCTGCATTTGCTTACCAAGATAACGAAACTTCTCACTAAACTCTGTCAGATACACAGTGAGGCAGTTCCTTAAAATTTCCTTCCCAGTATCTGCAGCCTATTGCCTCACTATACACATATTTCAGCATGTCTTAATATTTTGCTTCAGCATAATGAAAACATTGCAGCCTCCCTCCTTTGTTCTTTCCAGCCTTCTTCTGCAGCAATGTCTGCATTAAAGTAGGTATAAAATATCTACTTATGCAAATTACACTCAGATATTTGGGGGAATGAAAATCCTACAAAAGAACTATGTATAACCGAGTGCTCTCTGAGCAAAGCAACGACTTCTCTTCTGTCTTTTTGTCTCAACATAAAATCCACAAGCCCTCTTCAACACATGAAAGTCATACTTCTTAACCTCATCCATCAATGTGTGGAGTAGGCTAGCCACTTCCTGTAGTATTTTTACAGGTAACAGAGCAAAGCTGTTTTCTAAAATGCACTTGACATATGCTAATGCTCAGCCTGGAAGTACCTGCTTTGTTTTCAGTACATACAGGCTGCCCTGTCAACCCTTGGCTTTTTTATTACATTTTTTTTAAACTCCAAACAATGAAACAAGTGGTTACTGATACTAATAATTAGCAGTTGCGTACAGAGCTGCTCTTTAGCTTTCCTTCCCAATTCTCCACATTAAAAATAGATGAGGAGAGGATGAGGTTGACATTTAAAAGTACAGTTCTCTTGATAGGTGACAGAAATATGGACAGCCATACAGTCCCAGGGGCTTTACTGACTGGGGAAAAGATGTCTAGCAAACTCATCTGTAATTCCCACCCCATAATATGGGGTCAACCTGACACAGAAAAAGAAGAGAGTCTGACATCCTCCCCAGAAAGCTGTGGACTAGGGAGGCATGGGCCCTGCAGAGCTGAGATACCCTCTCCCAGGTTACACCGTACCCCAGGACGTAGTCTTCTTTTTTTTCTTCTCTGAACTTGAACCCTCCTGATGTGATTATTTCTTCTTCCACAATCTTGAAACTTCCCCCTTTTTTTTCTTTATTAGCCATAATACCAGGCTGCTGTAACGCTGTAGACCCAAGAAAAAGCCTGCTGTCATGCCCTCTCCTATCCTACCATTTACCTGTAAACACACAAAATCTCCAAATGCCCCCAGTCCCCACTTTTTAAAACAACACAGAACTCAGAAAATCCTTGTTTCCAGGATGGCAATGAGAGATACACGTTTTCCATTAATCAGCTGCTATTTGACTAATTCATGTGGGCTTTATTGCTGGAAAAACAAAGGAAATGAAAGCCTTCCCTGCAGTCTTAAATCCTTTTTTAGTTATGGATTGCCTTCAGGAGAAACGATCACCTTGGCATACATAGCTCCGGACTTGCAGACTTATGCAACAATGGCTTCCAATTAAAACAGCAGGATGGAGAGCGAAGGGCAGATATCTTCCCTCTAAGACCTTCTGCACCCACAGTTCAGTTTTGATTGAACAACATCAAGATGGCTTTACACAGAAAGCTCAAGGAAAAGGTGGGCACTAACCCACCATGAAGAGAGGGGTGGCTGATAGTTTCCAATTAGGTAATCAGAGAGGAATTAGTATTTTGCTTCCTGAAGGCAGGACAGGGGTCGCGGCCAGTGGCTCCCATCTGCTACTGAGCAGAAAGCGTGGCACCACTGCTCCACCACACCTACTGCCATTTCTCCACCATGACCAGGTGTGTCTTCAGCTTAACAGGGCACGGCGAATGCCAGCAGACCAGGTGTTTTCAGTGATTCTGTTCTGAAAGTTAAATCTGCCATTATAAGGTTATGCTAATAGCTAAACCTCAGCTGTATGTGTCAATTTGTACTTTGGGAAGGTTGTTATCCCCTGCATCAATTTCACAGGTGCAGACTGAGTGTGAGGCAGTTCTCACGTACACAGAAAAAGTACATAAAGCAAGTGCCACCACCACACGATGCCACAAATCAGGAGTTCTGGAAACACCGAAGCGAAGCCGTCAAGAGGTGATTATAATGCCCAAATGCTGACTTGGAGACGGCATACTTCTCGCAATGGCATACGCAATTATAGTGAGCACTTGCAAAATTTATTCTCCATTAAACATGTAGCGTAAGTATCAATAAAGATCGTTTGTCTTCTTTTCCTTTACTACCAATCTGACCTTGTTGTTAATAAAAGTAAGAAAATGCTTTTTTCATCAATATAGGAACACATGTAGATTGGTATTTATCACTACACGGTCTGCTTAGAGCCCTTCTAGTTTTGTTTGGAGGATCACAAATTATTCACAACACAGTGGGGTTTCTTCAGTGATCACATCTGAGACATTTTATAGAACATCCTTGTTTTTGTATCTGATATCAAACCCTATAAAACACATCATTTTATGGGGAACCTGAAATTGGATTTCTCTGCAACAGAACATTTCCTCCCTCGACTGTCTGCAGCACTTTATAAAATATTTATTGATAGGGTGCCTAAAAATACGCATAGGCCAGCACAGCTTTAAGATGGATAACTATTTAGCAGCCACAGACTAGATTTCACACCACTGCGTTCTTATTAGGCATAGTTGCCTAGAAATCACACTTATTTTCTGACGTATGATTATATTTTCATTTAAAATGAATAATTCAGCTCACTGAACAGACAAAATTATATAATTTTTGCTTCTTCAAGGTTCCCCAGCAAAAGCTGTGCTCCAAAAACATACGGAAGACCCAGGTGAACAAGTCTCTGTCTTTCTGCCTATTTGTCTTCTATTTGAAAACTGAATTTAATTACTCTCTTTGTGACACACATCGCATATTCCTGGTCAGGCTTCGGCATGAAACGCAGAGATGCCATTTTGGGCCAGGCATTTCCCGGTGTGGCTTTGTGTGATGCTGAAAACTCCCATCCCCTGAAACCCCCTGGGCTTGGCTGCCTGCATATGAATGAGCCGGGGCTCTTCTCCGTAATGCAAACGGCAAGGCAGCCCTCTTTCCTGGCTAATTAAGGCAGTGACAAACACGTTCTCACTGCGCTGGGAGATGCACGACTTCCCCAGGGAAACACGGCAACGGGTTTTGCACCAGCAACGGAGACAGGCAGAGACACGCACAGCCACTGTCCCTCCCCGCAGCTGCTTTCTGACTGGCCCCTGCCATGACTACGTTGGGTGCATTTCCAGTGAAGCACCAAGAAATCACCCGCTGCTTCCATGCATTTTGGTCCAACTGGCTTCCCCAACTGCGAATGGCAAATGAGAGCCGGCACTTGGACACGACGACGAGAGAAGAGGGCACTGTCAGCAGTGCTCCTTCTCTGCCGCAAGCAGCTGCTATTTGGGAACCTCTGCTTGCAAGACAGGGATCGCCACAATTCCCAGTTCTTCTATTATGGATGCTCAGGGGTTCATCAACCTCTGTTACTTATTAAAGTTACAGAAAACTTACCTTTCCATTATTGCACCTTTTTTTTTTTTTTTGAGATAATTAATTCCCCTGTGATACAGGGATCCTCTCTCAGCACTCAGGTTTTCCACTCTCAGTGGGGTTCATATGAAACACACCGAGGCACCATCTATTACTTATAAGACTGCAGCAGGCTGAGTCTGGCTCTACATGGTTTCTCAGGCTGTACTGTATTTTCCAGAAAACATGCTCCATATGTTAAAGACAACATTATACAACACACCCAACTTGAGTATGCCTGCAATTAATTTGCTAGAATACTTTTTTCACAAGCACATCTGTTGCAGCATATTTCACCACATTCAAGGGCTAGATAAAAGCCTGATGTCCACTGTCTGTAGGCATATAGTGCATCCATCTTGTGCAAAACAACAGTGTTGCTTTCCTGAAAGCAATGGCTGGAGGAAATGAATACGACCAAGAATTTCTGCTTGATGAGTATAGCAATCATAATTGGGATTTAATGTTTACATTACCTGGTTAAGCACAGAGCAAACATGAGAAATTATTGTGAAACAAACAAACAAACAAAAATGTTCAAAAGCTAATTAAGAGTGGCTGAAACTTGCTCAGTTCAAACAATAACCTCCCCAAGCAACGGGTGTTTCCCAGCACAGCAAATGCTTAGCCTTGCAGATAAACCTTTGAACTCACTGTGTTGTTTCAGGCACCTGCACCACTAATTAAAAAAGAATAATTTAAAAAAAAAGCACATAATCCTACCTGCAGAAGAGGAAAATTATTAAATATTTAATTCTTCTCTCCTACACAGTGAACTAGAAAACAGGCAGAGTGAGCATGTGTGTGTTTGTGGGAGATTCTGTGTTTAATCCATGCATTTCATAAAGTTTAGAAAGATACAATCATCGTTTCACAGCTGCTTTCACACAGGTCACTGCTGTATGACTGAAAACTTCATTAAAGCGTCAATTCGAAGACTGGTGAATCTTCCCATATGGTTGTATTCAGCTTCAGATTGGGTCCTAACTTCCAAGTCTGCACTGCCTTTGCCACATCAAGAAGAATCCAGTTCTGGAGATGCCATGCACTGCATGCAATGGTTTTAACCTTGTCACTTTTACTTGCAAAGGACTATACACATTTAGAAGCACTAAAGATTCAGTAAAGTCATTATTTCTGTCCCAAGTCCAAGCATTTAAATCAACCCCCGTCCCACTTACACAGCCTTATGTTTTGAAAAATAAAACTAATTTAAGTCTCCCTGCTTCTTTTTACATAGAGCAATCACCCATGACCTCCAATAGCCTTTATTATGCTTTATTTTTAGCCCCTCCTGCTCTGCCTAATCTGGTAAGAGAGCCGCTTTAGCTTGCAGAAGCATGAGCTTCAGTGCACAGTTGAGAGCTGGGGCCTGTATTGGGTATACCCAAGGGAAAAACAGTACTTTGGTGACAGCAGCAGCAGCGGCTCAGCATTAAAACACAGAAACGTGCAAGCAACAAATAGTCCTAATTATTCTAGATAAGAAAATTATCTGCAAAGTGGAATGCAAGAATCTCAGAAATACATACACACAGCCTTCTTATCAGACATGGTATCTCGTTTTCTTAAGCAATCAGGACCTCCTTTGAGGACCCATTCTATTTCTCATGGTGGTTGGTCTACTTTTCTCATTCCCTGTGTTTTTAGCTACTGGGGATAATAAGACTATGAATTAATGACTGATTTTAATGTCATGTAACACTGGTAATATACATATAATGCAGTAATTATATAAGCAACTGTCTCTATAATCACTCTTCAAGGAATCACTATCTACAAATCTGCCACTTTGTCTTTAGAAGTACAACCCTAACCTGTCAAAATCAAATTGGATTTTCATAAAATACTGCAGGAGTTAAGCATATAAGCTATGGAACCATGCCTTCCAACAAATCAATATTTCATGCCATAATTTATACGGTGGAGAGCCAAAGTAGAAAACATGGTTATTCTAGATAATGACACAGTTCATGTGCACAAATATTTCTCATGTAATGGATGTCTTCCTTAGGATGACTGTGAAAGGCCACCCCAGAGGTCATGAGACATTGTCAGGGTCAAACATTCTTCGTCAACATTTTGAAACACAGATATGCGGAACTAGAACATAGCGTGTAGCCTTTGGTACCCCCCACAATGTTTTACTCTCGTTATTATAATAAACACAAAATGGTGATGACTTTTAAAAAACACCAATGCTGAAGAAGACATTAGTGACTTGAAAATTGCTGGTGTCAGGAAAGAGGCATCTGAGAAATGTCCAATAACAAGAATCTAGCTTAGGCTCTGTCAGTAACTAGTAATGCAAGTCCTCATTATGGTATATAGCTATGTTTATGCTTATGTTTTGTACTTGTAATTTGTTCAGATCTTGCTATATTAAAACAATGCCTAGTGAAATGGTAGAAAAATAAAATAGAAAAATATGTTCACTGTTCAGCATTCCTAAACAACTAATTTAAAGGGCCAAATGAGCAGTGCTGTGCATTTTTTCCTGCCTAAAGACTTCTAATACGTATCTACTGCTAGGAAGGTCCATCTAAAACTGTAATGCCAGAGGAGAACTTCGGAAACAGACTGGACTTTATGACCCAGAAAATCTTTTTCAGTCTTATGTTCTCAGCTTGGGTAACTATGAATAAGTTTCTGTGTGGGTGAATGAACCACTATGAGGTTTTTTTTTTAATTTGTGTCTTGAGCTAGACTTCCCTGCCTTCAGCAGAGGTCTCTCTTAACTGAATTGAAATTTTGCTAGCTGGGAAAGGCTATGACATTTCTCCCATGACAGTGATGGGTGGAGACTCTTTCTATACATTGGGAGATTCAACAAAGCCATTTCTTTCTGGTTTAGAAACAGAAAGGCTAAGTTTGTTTGATGTGCACTATTTGTACCTGATAGACTCTCCCTCTCCCAAAAAGCAAACAGGCAACAAAAAAAATGCAAGCATTGATCTAGGCAAGCATATCATCACCTGTAACTTCCCCAAGTGGGGAGAAAAAAGGGGGAGAAAAAACGTTTTCTTCTCCTCATCACAGGGTTTTTGGTATGTAAGGCCACATTCATGCTGGAGAGTTCTCCAGCCTGCACCACTAACTCCCTCCCAGTCTAACTCCCAATCCTGCTGCTCTTTTAGCATGTGGGCAGATGCCAGAACATGTGCAAACACTCACTCCTCTTTCTGGCAGCTGCTTTTTCTGTGGCATTGTGCCTGACCTTTGACACCTCAAAATGGGACCTCCTCTAGGTACTCTCACAGATGTATAGTTTCCATAGGCTCTCCCAACCATAAATCTGTCTGCAGGTGACAGCCTGCAGCAAAACTGGCCCAGACCTCATTCTCGTCCAGCTTCCTCCTTTTCTTTTCTGTTAACACTTTAGTGCTCTTTAATCACAGAATATCACAGAGCTTTTGCAACAATTCCAACTTGCTATCCTCCTTCACATCCAGAAAACCCAATCCCCACAGTGATAAGCATTTCAGCCTTTTTTTTTTTTCTTCCCAAAGAAGAAAAGGTTTTAAGACCTTGCTAAGCTATACATGTCCCAGTCTACCTTGCATCATTTCCTTTGCAATGTTACTTTTGACATGGAAAATGGGCTTTATGAAATTAAGGGTTCCAACAGTTTAGTTGCACATTTCAGTTTCTACTACATAATTTTCACATTTAATATAAGCAGCTCCTAATAGCTACATTGGGTGAGCAAAGTGGAAGGGATACCTATTTTATTAAACTTGGCAAAAACCTGGCTAAAACCTGACTTCATTTTAAAATCCCCAAGCTCTCTCTCCCCCAGTGCAAGACATTATGTTTATTGATGCATCGCAGAAGCCACACACTGAAAATGGCTTCTAATGCATCTTCCAAATGTTGGCTGAAATACATGTACAGGTATAAGAACCACTGTTAATGAGCATCATCTTTGAATTCTCTGGTTGAATGGATCTCTTGATACTGGAAACTTTGGATCTCAGTTGCTTTATTTTGAGCTTGATACTCCTCACGTTTTTCCACACTCAGCTGTGATAGCAAGCTGGCCTCTTCTGCTGCCCATTTATTCACGGGCAGGAAACTTCCCTTTTGTGAAATACCCCATCAGGCAACTTTGCTAACTGATCGCTTCCAGCAGCACAACAGCACCTGACAGACAAATGCCAGATGTATCATGAACATCAGCTGAAACGATTCCACCCTGTCCTGCCTTTGTCTTCTCTGGTGAACTTTGGCATCAACCAACTACATATTCAGCTACCTACCAGCTTCTCCAGGCTGCTTTCACTCCTCCCCAAACCAGCCCAATTCACACCTGCTTATGTTTTTTTTCTTGTTAAGGCTTTGGGAAAACACAAACAGTATTTAACAATCTTCTCCAGCATTACTACAGCCCTTCCTGGGGACAAACACAGAACTCTTGTACTTTCCAGATTGCCACCAACTGCTTATCTGTCTAATCCTGCATTTTGGTAAATCTCACTGTGATACGGAGATAGACAGTAATCGTCAAGGAATGTGTGCTGTAAGGCACAGGGTCCAAGCCTGCCTGCATCTAACCTCTATTCAGGTCTTCCTGGAATTGAAGTTTTCATAAATGTAGAACAAGAAGAAAATAAAACTTCCTGTTGCCTGCTGCAGCCCAAATCCTCTCTCTGTGCACCCATGTGTTACCCTTGCTTTTTGGCAGTGGTACTCACGTATCCTCCTCATGTCTCAGAATACCACAAGGATAAACTGTGAAGTCTCTGAAGAGATTTGTTTTCTCTTTCTGGAAGGTTAAGATGCCCTAGTCTTAGGGTGGTTTTTCTTAAAGGGGCTACAGGAGTTTCCAAGACTGGTTTCTCAATCACTGGCTCATATAAGAAATATTGTAACTTTCTACAATGTATGTAATCCTCTCTTCCACCACCTCCAAGACATTAATCAGCGTTTACTATGCTGTTTTACAGAGTACTTTTGAGGATGGTATCAACTGAGAAGTTCGCAGTAGCATGTCTGTCCAAAGAAGATTCTCTGCCTGAAAGCAGATTACTCCAGTACAATCTTTTCCCTTTGTATCAGGGCTGAGAGCTATCTAAGATCATTCTCAAATACATAAGCTGTCCTCCACAGCTGAATCACTGCAGAAAAAATGGGAGATTATATATCAAATATTTTTACAACTCTGCCTGAGTATGAAAATACGCACACACATACTCATTGCACAAAAGGGTCTCGTTTTGAAGGAGAAGCTGCCAATTAGCTGTCCCCACAAGGCTAATTTATAACTCTGTGACTTTCACAGCTGTAGCCCACGGCTGCACACAAGATTCAAAGTACCTGCTGAGGAACGAATCCTTTCAGAGACTTTTCACTTTGTTGTTCTGAATAACCCTTCATCAGTTTTCTGAGCATAAAAGCACACTGGTGTGTGACCTTGGGAAGGGTGCCTTCTTCACGGGCATGGCATGCAAAGACAGGAATCAAAGCCGGCAGGCTTGCAAGATCCTGGTGGCAGATGGATGGTTATAGCATATTGGCTGCTTTGTTTTAAAAATATACTGAAGGTAGGCTCTTGCACTGAGATCCCTTCCCCTTTATACTGATATGGCTCTAAGTGGGACTACTGCATGTGAGCTACTGGCCCTATGTGCAATTCCAGAGGAGCAGGTATGGAGCAGGAACAGATGCAATGATGCTCAGCTGGATTTTCAGCCAGAAAGAAACAGCAGATATAAGAAGCAAGTGTTGCTCCCAGACATTTCAGGGGCATGCTGGTTCTGAAATCTGAGTATAACACTCAATCTTCCACTCTCTATGAGGTTAAAAAATAAAAACCAAGAGACTGCACTACCAAGAGCAGCAGAGACAGTTACAACACTCTTATTTTGAGATTTTAATTGGCATGAAATTGATGGTAAGGAGAGCACCACTGTTTCCCCTGATTTGACCTCTGCAGTGCAAGATAAACAAGACTTCCCGATAAAAACTACAATCTCAACTCTTAAAATGTATCTGGTAGTCAGCCACCTGCTTCATAAAGACAATCTAATAAAATTAGAGATCCTTGGGATGAAGCCAGTGTTTCGCTCAGTTCATCATCCAGACCTGGACAGCTCCCTCAGCCAGAGAGGGACCGTGAATTGGGCACAGACACCACGCTTACAGCCCGAAATCAGGCCACCAGCACAAGGAGGAGCATCGTTAGTTTGATTGCAGATACCATCCCTGTGCATGTGCTACAGTAGTGTTCCCCACTGAAATTCCTCTTCTGTTTTTGGAGACTGAGAGTGCCTGCTGACCGGAACATCTTTTCTAGTATTTCAGAGCCAGAACAGCTCACATGGAAATCAGATCCAGCAACTTACGCAGTTACTAACATTTCTATTAGGTCTACATGAATTTACAAAGGAAAAAAAAAAAAACAAAACAAACTTTTTTTGACTGCTGACCTCACTAATACCCCTGGGTCTGAGTATCGTATTTGGTAGCAGTGTCTAACTCGCAGGACCACCCTCTGAGGGCACTCAGAGATAAAACTCAGCATATATAGAACACACAGTAGTTTCCTTAACTCCCACTATTTTGCAAGAGTCACAGGATATTCCTGCCTTTCCTTGCTTCCAAGAATACCCGTCCCCCTCCCAGTTATCAGCACAATTGAGCATACATCCATGCAAAACCATTCACAGGAAGAAGAAATGTCACCTCCAAATTAACAAACTTTCACTGGAGCAAAAATGTCCACCCGACCCCAAAGAAGTAGCTTACTGAATCATTGACTTATTTCAGGTCACAGGCGTACATGCAAAACACTGAATCAAGAGTAACTCAAATGGCACCTGGAAAATGCAAGCATGATTACACTTCTTCTAACATATTTAATTTTTAGACTGTTAACTTTAATATTCAGGATAATTTCAACTCAAGACACAATTTATTTGTCACTCCCAATGCCCTCTATTAGATAGATGTTCTGTTCTGGGACACTGGTACTGGAGGAAAAGCACAACAGAGAATATTCATGGGAAAGAAAATTAGTTTTAATATCTGAAAATAACAGCACTAATGTTTTTGTATAAGACCATGTGAAATAAAAGCGGCTTGCAAAGCTCACACTGATTTGGCAAGGAAGCAGGGCCAGAAAGAACAGGACCCACAACGCCAAGCCCTTGGCTAAGAGAGATGCAGGCTCTAGTCAGGCTCTGAATAACACCAGTTTCCACACTGTGAGAGAACATTGTTTAACCAACATTTTTCAGAGCTTCAACATGGCTAAGGCAACATCTTTCCATTTTACTTGCTATAGCTCATCAGTAGTACAGGCATATGTCATGCACTAATAGTCTGATAAACAACTGAAGCTGCTTACAGTTCATTCAAGGAGAATAATGTTATTTTCCGGGGTCATCTCATTATTTAGTAATCTCAGATGGTTCTGTCTAATTAATCACAAATAAATGAGAATCTTCTCTTGGAACTGAAATGAATTACAGTTGAGGTAGGCTTTCAATGGGAATTAGTCACTTCCCACTGTATTTTTAGATCATTTACCCAGGTTACTTTCAGTTGCTTTATTTCCACGTACGACAATACCTGAAGTTGAAAAGCTGACTTTAATCCCTGAAGCCATCAGGATACCAGACTATAAAAAGAATAACACAAAGTCTACTAGAGCAGTCAAGTCAGTCTCAGCACAATGCAAGGCAAGAGCAAGGGTCATGGATCAGCTGCCAGAGCTCCTCATCCTGCAGTGGCTGCACACTGGAAGAATGCTCCCACTGTCATAAAAGCTGCTGCTCTTTCCTGGTTCAGATAAAGCACCTATATAGCAATGGGGAACAGATATTACAGTTTGGCTGCTAGAAAATTGTCTCAGAGTTTTTCAGAACTAGGCTGACCATCTCAGTCGCCTATTTTAGGCTGCCAGAAAACAAAGATTAGACAAAGTGACAGATACATTCCTATGGGCTTAAAAGTTGCTATTGGTTCCTTTGTAACCGTCTGCTGCACAAGAACAGTGAGATTTGAATGTCAGTCTGTATCCTTTCTGCCTCGCACATCATCACCGGTAACCCTGAAGGAGTATTTTGCAAAGGTCGCCTTTGCAGCCTTTGCAGATGTCTCCGCTACCACTTCACTTACGTTATTCCCTAGATATCCCTAGTAGAAAGGGGAATTATGTAGCGATAGAAATTTTCTGCACAGATAAAGCTGCAAAGGGAAGAGTTAGGGCTGGTAAAGATGACAATTGTCAGTGTAGCTTAGGGAAAAATGTGGGGTCTTACTGTGTTATGCCTCTAGGTAAAAACGGTGCAACCAGCAATTTAGCATTTAAGATACAGGGAGAAAGAAAATTACGCTGATTCTCTCTAAGCCATTTTGTGCACCCTGACCCCTGCAAGAGTTAGCAGAAACATCTTATTGTCTGTTAAGTTAGCTAGAATAACTTCAATAAATAGAAAGAGGAGTAACAGAAAGGCTCTCCTGTAAAGCCTCTTCCTAACCAAAACTTAACAAGGCGACCATAATCCACCACGCACTGACTGCGCAAGGGGACTTCTGCGGAGATCTCCCACTGGTTCAGGATGAGTTCAAACTCATTTAAAGGGTGCAAAATGTGTTTCTCAAGACTAAGCCTAAAGACGAATAAGGGTTCAGTGCCCTCGCGTTGCACCCTTTGTGCCTAGGATGAGAGGAGAGTTATTTCTGGCACTGATGCAACGTGTGCTGAAATCGGTCACCGATGCTCACGTGGGATGCGGCAGTTCCGCAGACGCAGTTGTCGGTGAGGGCCCGGGGCTGCTCAGGCTGTTCAGTGCAGAGGGACATCCTCTATGAAATCACAAGCTACATTTTTAGCTTAGCTTTGCAAACTGCTGTGAAGCTGGCATGGGCCAGGGGAAGTGAGCTTGCCCAGGATACTGCGGTTGACGTTGATGTCAACCTCGCAGAACATATTTGCGTTTGGGAGTGGAGCTTACCGGAGGGGATTTTTTTACTGTCCTGCTGTGATTTTGGCTGAGTTGTCTCCCCGCCTCTCCTCGCTGCCACCTCACTACTCTGAAATGCGATGTCAAACTCCATTGAACTCATTCCTCAGCCTCCCCATCTTTGGTGCATTACTGACATTTAATACCAGTATTTAATATACCTGTGTTATATGTAAAGTAAATTGTGACTTTTCATTCGCTGTCATATCCCTGTTAACTAAGCAATGGTAACATGAATGAGGAGCTCAAAAATATGCTTTACTCCTAAGGGCCATATGAACTTCATTTTCGCTTCTACTGTACAATATACTCTACACAAATAATGTACATTTGTTCATTTTCTACGTACTCTCTGGGCAACACATTTCTTAAAGACCCTTTGGTTATGCAAGATAAAACAGGTGAAAACCAAAAGCCATTCTCCACTTCTTCACTGCAGCTGCGCACCTGGTGTATGTTCTGATTTAAGGGAGCTGTAAAAATTGGTAGAGACACAGCCCTGGACTCTAACCACCCTTTTCCTCACACTGAACTCTCTCACCAACTTTGCTAACTTATTGGTTTTGGTTAACAGTTCAAATAACCTCACAGACAAATTTGGAAAATCCAACAAAACCCCTGAACAACTAAGGTGAAGCAGCACTAAACAACACAGAAAAGCAAAGCATCTACCCCAGCCTCCAGTACGGAATAATATAACAACAGCACATGTGATGGTGTAGCCTTCACAATGAGAGTGAACTAGCAAGGGAGTTTTGAAAATAGATAGGAAGGGGAGTAAAAGAAATCAGAAGAGCTACACGAAAGAAAAAACAAATACAAAACTTACAGAAACTTAAAGAAAATACTTTAAGTCTTTTCTTCATGTAGTTTAGTTTTTGTCGGTTTGCAGCCATACCGCAGCTAATTTAGAGAAACCAGCAAACAAGGCACTAACATTATTGTGACCAAGAAACGCAATTTACTCTGTGCTAAAGCCCACAACTTACTATATTCATTTCTGGATTTGTGCCAAAAATATATGGCCAGACTCAAACCAGAAGGTGTTCCAAGGTCCTGATTGTTACAGACTATCAGCGTGAGAAATGCCTTACCACCTGAAAGCTTCCCAGCTCTTCACCAGTAAGTAATCATTTAGTTCATGAGAATTTAAACCAAATCATTTTGGGTGAAAATACCATCTTGCTCATTTTGCACTTCTGATACACTTTCAGCAACACGAGGTAGCTAGGTTTAGAAATCAATTCATATGTCCTTACCTACTTGGACTGCATACTCTGTGCTATTCAGACTTCTGCCAGGGATAACGTGTCAACAACATTAAAGTCAATGACAAAACTTCAATTGACCTTAATGCTGGCAGAATTTCACCCTAAATCCACCTTTTTTGGAAACCCATCCACACTGCTGCACAAGACTAACCTGTGCGTCCACAATGCCCAGATTTCCTGCACATGTAAAACATACTTTCTAATCTCTGGCCTTTCCTTTTTTTTTTTTTTTTAAAGGTTGCATGCATTTTTCCCCTTATGCAGTCAAATGCATTAGTGGCAGGGGTGTGGGGGTGTGGGGAGCAGTATTTCTTGCGAGTAGCAATCTGGATATATGATCACAGAACAATAATTTGACCTCCTTTGCAGCATCCCATCAAAACCCAACCAGCCATGGCACAGAGGCTGCACAGAAAGAGTCCCAACAGGTATTTCTTTCGAGGAACTACAGATGAGTAAGTGCAAGGGTTTCGTTGGCTGCCTGTTGACATACAGTCAATCCACACCCTTTCAAAAAGCTGTTGACTGTAAGTTTTGCCCTTGGCCTCTACTCTGTCTCATCTCAATATGGTACTTAGATTGGAGGTATTACCTGAAATTTCACCCCAAAAAAGGGATTGCAAGATATGATCTGAAAAAAAAAGATTAGCCCTACTTAACTGTGTGTGACTATATAGCTAAATCTAATTATGCATCCCACAGGGAAAAATAAAGTACAATTCAGATGTGGGCAAAGGTAAAAAGAGAGAGGCAATGCAGAAAAGCATAGCAAAATACTGTGATCATTGAAGCTACCCCACGAGAGCAACCTCTCGTGCTTTTGTCTGACTCTTCCTGGATCTGCTGCTTAGAGCAGTTGGCAAGAGCAGGACAAAATACCCTATGGATTGAAAAAACATGTCAGAAATGTAAAAACAAAGAGAGAACAAGAGAGCCAGGAATCCAAAGTTACTACTGGCTGAACATGTAAAATAAGTGTAAAAATATTTTTCACATCAGAAAAGTTCATCAGTTAGTCACTGAAGAAAAACTTTGCTAATTCGTAAGAATTAGTAACATTGAAACAAACAGAATGACTAAACTTTATATTAATATAGGCAACTAAAAATAATGATAAAGCATTTCAAGCTATTAAAAATGTCAACTAAAAAGTTATGAAAACCATTTACTATTTATCAACAAGTTCCAAGTGTCAACCTTCTCCTTGGCTAAGAGTGAATTTCATGTTTTCTTCAACTATTTATCTTGACGATTTTTTTAAATACACACAACCCAACCAAGCTGTAACACCATCTCTAACAGTGTGAAGACGTGAAGAGCTCTAAGGAGAGGAAACAACTGCTCTACGCAGTGGCAATGGGTGACCCGAGACAGAAGGGTGTCAGCAGAGAGAGAAATCCTTTTATGACACACAGAAGTGCTATAGTTTACATGGCTGTTGAAAAAAAAACGACCATGATTTTCAGTAGCTGTGAAGAGACAGAGGACAGATGAACAAGTAGTGGTCCAAGATCTCCTAGAGTATATCTCCCATTTGGATTGCAGCAGGTTAGATCATTCCCTCACCTCTGTCACCAAACTATCCCCATGATTGTGTTTTTGTTAAATCATCTACCTGGCACAGAAGCAAGTTCAAAAGAACGTGATTTTTATTTTGAAGCATCAGTATTTTAATCTTTTCTGTGCACCTGTGTTCCTTGGTAGTCCACGCAGGTACCTTTCATTAAGGGCAACAGAAGATGGCTGAACCTCCTCTGCATTTCCTCCTTACAGTAAAGCCAAGCTGACAACTCTTAACTTCTTATGTCATCTCAAATGCACAAGGTCAAAAAAAAAATCCTCTCGCACTGTGACTGGGATTTCTTGCTAAATCAGCATTACTTCAAGATATAAAGTGCAGTTGAGTGTTTAAACATTGCCCTTAGGTTGTGTTGTCTCCTCTGAATTCCTGTTGAATATTGATTTTGGATTTAAAGGTCCAGCTGCCCACCTCACCAGGCTGTCCTGGTGTATATAAACTTTGACTGATTAATGGGTTATTTTAAATGCACAGATACCTCAAGGACTAGAGAACGTGGACAACATGAACTTTTCGTCTCTTGCTTTACACCACAAGGTTTTAGATCAAACTATACCTTTACAGAAATACAGGCTTGCCCTTCAAGATACAACCACCAACCAGATTTTTGTGTGTACTTCTTTTTTCAGACAGATCTAAGGCAAATCTGCCTAGCCTTAGTTGTAATCAATCTTAAAATACAAGAAAAATCACTTAATATTAAACGTGAGGCCACATGTTGGCTTTTGAGATATTCGTAACTCTAGCAGACCTTATATTAAGCAAATTGAATTAATTTTGTAGATGTTATCTAGATGCATCTCTCCACAGGTGAGCTACCAGGTTTAATGGACAGTTCCTCAGGCTGCCCTGGCAATTACTCCTGTGCTGACCTGGAAGGATCATTAATATTAGTGAGTCGAGAGGCAATCCAATTTCCACTCTGGCTCAGCCCTAAGCTTCTTCTAAGTAGATGCTGTCAGCTGTGTCAAATTATATATGATGCCTAGGTGATGTGGAAGAGTGTTAGGAACAGAGCTGGGAATGACAAACTCAATTCACAAAGTTTTCAGCCTGAACTTGAGTAGTGGCCTAAGATACCAACAGGCCAAACCCATTTGAAATAGGAAAACTCTTAACAACCACCCAAAATATTTTTTGGAGGGGTAAGATGCTACGGGAAGAGCAAAACCAAGTATGGATTAGCCCAGGGCAATGAAAGAAGAGCTGCTTTATAGAACTGCGTATTAAGAGATTTGAACGCATACACGAAAAAAGAAGGCTTAACGGCACAACTTTGAGGAAGCCCAGCTAACAAATGCAAACAGGATTACACAATATACTCGGTGCACCAAAGGTACAAAGCTTTGATCCTCAGCCCCACGACTGCAGTCAAAAAAAAAAAATTAAGATAACGCGGATCCAATTTAGCTGGTAACCTTTTCACAATCATGAAAAAAGCCCCCCAAAACCTCAGAGTCCTCTCAACACCCTGGTTACAACCTGTAAACCAGGATAAATCTGAACAACCATCTCCCCCCACTTTATTATCCTCTGATTCATTTGAAAGAAAACAACGTATCAGGAAAGCTCTTCCCCTTTACTTTCTACCTAATGAAGGGAAAATTAGGCATTTGTGTACAGATAGAAGCTGCTGCTTCCTCTCTTGGAAAGCCCCTCTACCTCTTTTGGCAACCCTCGTCCTCACCTTTGTCCTTGCTCACTATCGCAACACAACCGTCCCACCTGGTGCCAGCCCTGGTTTTGCCAGCAGAATTCCCATGGTGCACGTAGGCATGATAGTGCCACGGCATTTTAACTCCTCTTGGGGAGAATAAGGAGCGAGAAAAGATCACGCACCTCCCCAAAGGAGCTGAGCCCTCTCACACAAACACACACCTTTCTGCTGGTTTTCAGGTAATACAGAAAGATTTGCAACAGATGCCCTTTTAAATTAGATACCTTGGAGTTTTGTTATTTCACAATAAATAAACACATAAATAAATGAAACCCCCTTGCTCTTCAGTGTTAGAAACAAGCAAATAAATAATCAATCTTTAAAAAAACACAAACACTTTCATTGTCATAAACATGCAGCGATTTACCCTCCCCCAAAAGATTAGAACAAACTCATTTAAAAATGAAGATACTCTGCATTATATATCACGAAATATTAGTCAGTCAGATATAGTCATTCATTTGTATGCAATTTTTCTTATCAAAACATGCATATAACTCACAGGAATTCCAGTTGTGCAAATGCTCACTGAAAAAAAATCAAATCAAAACAAATACACACATACGTACACACACACATACACGCATATTCTGAGCCAAAATGAAAAGCATGCATGGTCAGGGTTTAAGCATCATTTAAGCCAAAATAATTGCTAGATCGTTAAAAAGAAAGCAGCCTGGCAACTATTTGAAGCAGTTTTTATTCATGCTTTTATTTGATTCTCCTCAATTTTCCTTTCCTTTATACTCGCTTGTAACAAACATGCTAAAAGCCATCTCTATTGTTTAAGAAAGCAGAAGAGAAAAAACAGAAGCATCCATGCTCTGGGTACCAAAGCGTTATTTTCTTGAAGCAGTAAAAAAAAAAAAAATACAATTTAAAAGCTTTTCTATATTTAAAACAGATATCGTGCAGAAATTTGATCTTAATATTAATGACATGCAATCTCCAAGGAGACATATTCTAATTTAAAAAAAAAAAAAAAAGTCATTTTCAGTAATCGGTGCAAATGCCTTTTTTTTTTTTTTTTTTTTTTTTTTTTTAATCTCTCCTCCTTGCTGTCAGACTAATGGTATCTTAAACCCTGCATGCTGCAGTGCTTCGCCTGTGCTCTGCATCGGCTGTGAGAGAAGAAGCTACCTGCGAGTTTTCACAGTGCCATCTCATATCCATGTCTGCCTGGCTACCCTGCGTGCTTATAGCTTTTTTTTTTTTTTTTTTTTTTTCCTTTCCCTCCTCTTCCCTTCCTTTCCTCCCCTCCCCCCACCCCCCACCTCCCGCTTAATTCTTAATGGAAATCCTAGGAAATTTAGTCCATCCTCTGAAATCAATACTGCTGACAGGCGCCCTCCCTGCCTCCGCGGGAGGCGAGGATGATGAATTGCCTGCGCATCAGCCCGGCCTATCAGTGCCCGGCACACGGGCGGCGGCGGCGGCGGCACCGGCGGGGAGGGGAGGGAGGGGAGGGGCGGGGCGGGGCGCGCGCCCGCCGCCACGTGCCGCCGCCGAGCCAATGGCGGGGCCGCCGGCGGGAGCCGCGCGGGGCTGCGGAAGGGGGCCTCGCGGCACCGCCCCGCCGCGGCGTGGTGGGGGGGGGGGGGGGGAGAGCGCGGAGCCCTCACGCCCCGAGCTGGCGCAGCGGGTTGGGTGGGTGCGTGCGCGTTTGTGCGCGCGCGCGTGCGTGGCGGTTTTATCGCTGGTCGTTTCAGTGGGGGGGGGGGGGGGGGGGCTTGCGGGAAGGCGGGGCTCTCAGGTCACGGCGGACCGGCTCGGGGGGCTTCATCTACCGCGGTGAAAACCGAGGTTCCGAATAACGAGCCTGAGCTCGCCCACCCACCAGACCCCGCGAAATGGACGCGTTCGCCTTCGTTTTAAACTCTGCCCCCCCCCCCCGCAACGTGCCCCGCCGAAGTCTGCGCAGGCGCCTGGCGCGCGCAGGGCCGGCGGGGCGCGGGAAGCGAGAGGGCCCGGCGCAGGTGGGGGCCCTGCGAGGGCCCTGCCCGCCGGGCGCAGCTGCCGCTGCCGCCGCCCGTCGCCGCCGGGAAGCAGATGGGTCACCCAGCCGCTGCACGCAGAGCGAGGTGCGGCGGGCAGCCCTGACGGAGAAAGCCGCCCGTGAAAACACGCTGCTCGCGCGAGTCAACCCAAAAATCTCCAACCGTGATGCCTGTTCAGCCGACGACTTTTAAAACAATACAATTTTATCTTGATTTGCCTTAATGAGACATTTTCCTTTTTTTTTTTTTTTTTTTTTTTCCTTAACACTTCTAGCAAATCCCAACAGCTACAAGAGTTAAAACAAGCGCCCACCTTACTGTCCTGCAGGGCTTTCCCAGCAGCCCTCACAACTCTGTTGAATAATGGCTGTCCACACTCAGGAAAAAGACAAGCGAGCTACAAAAAAAGTCGGGGGAAACTAACTCCGCCATTCCCTTCACAGGAGCTCGGAGACGCCGCGGTTGCCCTGCCGTGCCTTGGCCTCTCGCATCCCTTCCTGCGAGCTCCTAAAGGCACTTTGAGCTTGCAACACCAGCTTGGCAAACCACAGCGCTCTGGGCGCGTTACTGCTAACGGCCAAATCACGTGGCAGTAAAAGAAGGCTGAGGCTATGTCTTGATTTATTTCATCATGGAAAATAAGTCGAAACGGATAAGACCCCTGTATGAGAAATGTCTCCCTCCTCTAAAAACAGAGCCAGGTTTGACCCTAAGGTGTGTGGCTCAGTATACTTGTTAGACTTGCATTGTAGCGCCTAGATTTCTAATATTCAGTCATTAAATTATAAGCATGTCTAATAGGTGTCTGCAGTTTTTTCTTCTCGACGAACTGAAGAAAACCAACCCAGCTCTACAGCAGCAAGGCTTCTTGCTGGACACGGGTGCTGTGTGCATACATGCATTTGGCTGTAATTCAGCCAAAACGAAGATAGTGCTGAAAGAAATGCCACATGGCTTGGTGGAAGTGGCGTTACAGTTTGTTAAATGGCTGTCTGCGCTACGCAGCACTAATTAGAGAAAAGTCATTGCTCCGAGTCTCTTACACCTGCCTCGTGGCAGAACCTGACTCTTGACCCTGAGACTGGCAGCCTTCAAAGAGAACGTGCAAGTGGATGGCACCGAAAGCAATATACTCACTCGTTCCACGCATCTTTTTCTAAGTTTGTTTTCTTCTAGTACGGGCCAGCAAAATTAAAAGGTCCCCTGGAGCTGGATATTGTATTTTGGTAGCTCCCACAGTTGTAAATCTCCGCATTTCCACTCAGAGGAACTCTTGGCCCTCCGAGGAGTACCCTAGAAATCCCAAGATCTTGACTCTGCACATTTCCCCTTTGTGAAGATGGCAGAGGACACCATCGGGCCATAACTACGTGGTTGCTTCTGCAGTGTTTTGCTGTGGGGCTGGCAACAGTCAAACCTTCCAGCCTTTTTTGCCCATCCCTTCTCAGGGACCAGGGTAGAGGACAGCAAGGGCAATGCTGATGGTTTGCAGCTGTGCTCTGACCGCCCTTCTGGCATCAGCATCAGTTTCCCTAGGTTGCCTGACAATAACCCCTGTTGGGGCTGTGTCCTCAATTAAAGGAGTTCATCTGGGGGACAAAACGCATAAGAAAACCACTCCTGTTTCCATTAAGAAAATTATCTAAATGAGAATACTAAATGCCATTTCAAGCAGTCCAAACAATGGGGTCCTTTCACATTCACTAAGCCAAACTTTCATTAACCCCAGCATCTGCCTTCCTGAAAGACAGGACTAAATTATCTATAATATTTTGCTTGAGGCAGTATTTTTCAGTAGTGTGATTCTACAATAATACCATTAACAATAATGGACTGTCATATGTCCCGTGTGCTGTTATTCAGGGGACAAACGTAGCAATGACAGCAATGGTATGGAGGAGGGATGGCAGATCCCGACTGCTCTCAGATGCTGAGCAGATGTCTGTGAGGATGGGATGCTGTTTGGGAAGCCTTGCCTTGAAGTACCGGGAGAAATGCTGCAGAGCGCAGCTTGCTATGAGCCGTGCTAGGTCAGAAAGGTAGGATGGACAGATTCTGGGTCCCCAGCAAAAAACAGCTTGTAATTGAATTCCTTCTGTTGGAGAATATCCCTCCATCTAACCAAGTTCAGGGTTTTTCTGTTTTTCATGGAGATGCAGCTGTATGTGAAGTGCTATGGTGTGATATGGAGATACAGTAGAAAATGTGGTTAGGGTTGATTTTACCCAAAGGATGTGAAGGCACTATAAGCGTTGCAGGCTTAGCAAGGCAAAGCAGTTAGAAATGCACCTGACTTTACACTTAAGTACTCGTGAGCTTACATTTAAGTAAACTCCTGAGTGCTTTGTTGAATCCAGGCCAAATATACAAAAAATAACACTAAATGCAAAAAAGCAGTGAACCTGAATTTGCTTGAGCACACACTCTGAAGCTGTACATGAGAGCTTTGCTGAATGTATATATTTTGCCAAATATATACAAAATATCACTTAAAAACCTGCTTGTCGATGCAGTGAGGGATAGGAAATGAGTAGTATAGCATATATTTTGTAGCAAGGGACACTGCGGTAAATATCACAAAGACAAATCTATAGTTACTAAAATGCAGCGACAGTGTTATGCTTGAAAAACCTACACAAAAAATGCCATAAAGTCCAACGTACACAACCAAGGACAGAAGCAGCCAAACTTGAGATTTGATTTAAATCTAAATATGTTACATATTAACTATACAAGAACTGTACAGACGTATCATCAAAATCCTTGCTACTGCACAGAACAGGCAGTAGTTTTGTATTGTATTGTAATTTATCTAGGAAAAAGGTCTACCCAAGAGCAAAAAAAAACCCCTCCTTTTTTTTTTTTTTTCCAGATACCATTTTATCAAAAAAATTTGCACCTACAATTCAGACAAAGGTGGAAGCCTTAAGTTCTTACACTTCAACCTACGGTCAGGCACAAATGACGCAGTTTGAGATGAGAGTGAGAGTTTTTATATACTTTAGTTTCTGCAGGAACAAATAACATACTAACACCTTGTGTGATGAAAACCCAGAAGTCTTTGATAGTTTGCAGGAGTTTATCAGTAAGAACATACACATGCATCCATATGCGCACATAGCTACAATCCCAGATTGCCACTTCTTAGGCTGAAATACATTACCCACCATTTCTAATGCTCTTAATGAACGTGAAAGTTACATGAGTTTTAAATATAAACTTCTATGTGTAGGGATTAAATTGGCATTTCAGCTTGAGAGTCCCATGTCTCTTTTGGTCCGCTGACACCCAGTCACCTCCAAACCCCCAAATGTTGTGCTTGGGAAACGTATTTAACAACTTTGAGGCACATGTGGATTTGCAATCGACAGTGAGTTTTAATTCATAATTACTCATATGCAAATTCATTCCTACCCAAAGAGAGCTGGTATTAAGGAGCTAGCCTTACTCTTTTCGCAAGAGAACAGGGACAGAATTTGGGATGTCGTTCAATGTGACATCTTCTTCACTTTTCCCCTGGAGACTTCTGCAAGACTCCACTCTGCCAAACTACCAAACTCTGGGAAATAAATGTCAGTGTCAACACTTTCTGTCATCTCTGTAACACTTAGCGTACTCTGCACCTGTGACAAAATTACCCCCTTCTGGCAGGAAGTCTGTAATCTCCTTCCCGGAGGTCTGAACTTTCCCATCACGCTGTCAGCCAAACTGCACCCATCAGGCCGGCTTGAAGATACCTCCATTCCCATGGATCGTAGGAAAACAAGCTCGACAGTGATGAAAATCTTTAAGAGAACTGCCTTCCACTGCTCGAAAGGTCAAGATCCTCCTCCTTCTTTAAGCAAATGGAAGCAGAAAAACTGTCACCAGAAGAAATTACCCTCTCAAGAAACCATAATTTAGATCAATCCTATCTGTTTGGAACTAACAGCTGCCATCAGACTTTAGTCCCAAGGCCTGTACTGCCAAGAAAGATGAAATGTACTCTTTTTGCCAGGCACACATATATATTCATTCTCTGCTTCCTATTACCTCCTACTTATTATTCCCTACCTTTTTTCTGGTCTTTCCAAATCCTTCTACACCTGGTTAATCAACACAGTCATAATAATACACAGGGAAAACTCGCTGATATGCAGCTATTATGCTAATCATATAGGGCACGTTTATTTTGTCTCAGTTGTCTCAACAAATTTCATTTCTTACCCTTGCAAATATTAACACTACCTGATTGCTCACACCTATGTGGTCTAGTCATAAGTACTCATTGCTTTTTCTAGGGCGGAGGGGACAAATTACATGGGAAGACACATAGGTACAGATTTAGGAAGGGTGAAGAAGTCAGCTACTTATATTGAAATGTTTCCAAGGATGATTAAAAGTAAACAACTGCAAACCTTAGTATTTTTGAAATGGCAAAATTAAACATCATTGGAAGTGTGTTTAAAGCTGAACACCTGTAGAAGGAAGAGGAAGAAATTTTGCTCCTAGACTGATCCTATCTACAAAACCAGATACAAAGAAACAGGGTATGATACCTTTCAGTGGGGGGAAAAAAAAAAAATCAAAGACCGGATGAGACAAACTCAGTGCAGCATTCTGAAATTTTGAATTTTGGAGGTATCGTGCCCACGCTTTGCTAATTAAAAATAATCCAGAATGACAATGTCTACTTATTCACAATGATCCATTTCTCCCCTATAGCTACACAAAGACACCAGGTCTGACAGGCAGATAGCATTCACCCTTGCTGTTCTGTGCTGACTAGAAGGAGTTTTGCCCCCCTGTTTCAATCTAGGAAGTATTAATGCTGCCCCACCTTGCACCTGGCTGTCCACTGTCTAAAAGACTTGTGAAGGCATATCTGCCTTGATTTCTGCACTGGCTGTGCCTCTGTAAAGGTCACAAAGTCCTAAATAAACTTGCTTTTTCTTCCCCACAGAGGATTCTCGTGGGCCCACCTGCTTCTTTCGTAGGGGGGCAAGGGGAGCACAGCACAATAATGGATCAAATCTCTGTGATGTATTATTTTAAACAAACACCCAGCGATCGTACAGGTGCTATTCTCGTTTCAGTGGATGCGAGTTCAGGCCCTGGGTTTATTAGGGAATCTGAATTATCTCCAGAGGCTCAGAAGGGTAGGTGAGCCCCTGGTGTTCGGATGAGGATGGGGAAGGGGTCGAGCTTGGCACAGCTAAGGCAGAAGCAAACTTCTAAATTGCATCAAGGTTTTTTCCTCCTGCAAACAGCAACAGGATCCAAAGGAGAGGGGAAAGAGAGCTCCAGCACCTGCAGCAGCACACCAACAAGGTGCGTTTTCCAGAAGATGCACAAGAGGTTGTAATGGGGTGAAAACAGAAGTTGGAAGGGGGAACCAGGAGACAGAGCCCCACATTTGCCTTTCCCTCTGTGCTCTTCAGCATGTCAGAGATCACATTTTCTTCCCCCAAATAAGAACAAGCAAAATAAAGAAAAAAAGGCGTTTTGTTCTTTCCTTCTGGGTACATAATGTGCATCTGTGTGTGCACAAATGAATAAACTAGGAACAACTGCAGACTAGGATATTCTGTAAACAATAAAGCTATTTATACCATTTCATACCTTTGTCAACATTCAATACTTATATGTTTCAATATGATTGTGTATTTCAGAACTTGTTTGATTCAAAGTGATTCTCTCATCAGCTTTGGCAGGGTCAGGGAAGACTTTACACTGTTGTGTCAGCCTCCTGTGTGGATAGCAGGGGCAACTGCCTAGATCAAAATGTATATAGGATGACTAAATGCATACCATAAGACACAACCCTGTTGTACCAGATAGTTAGGGGAGCAGAAGGAAAGCTGAAGTCTCGGCTTCCAGCATATTTTCCCCAGATGCGACTTTGCCCTGCTCCATCAGAGCCATTTTTAGCAGCTGGAGAGTTCTTGTTGCAATTTCAACATCTATAAAGCAGTTTAAAACTAAAACTAACAGAGCAGAGAATGTAATATACTGGGTTTGATTGATCGGGATCTTCAGGTTTCTAAAACCTTGTTGGTTCAGAAAAGATTGCTATGAGTATATTATTTGTTCTACTTCAAAATCATACCTTTTCAGACACACCCACGTAGCTTAGAAATAGATGTGCAAATGCATTAATTTCTGGTCGTGCTACATTTTGCTGAGTGGGAGTATAAGGAAAAAAAAATCCATGAGAACGTGAAACCTTCCTTCCAAATTAAAGGTTTCATATCCTAATAAATAATTTCTTTGGCTGTTAGTAAACGCTTCCATTATCCCCTAATGTGGAGAAGCCCGCAGAGACTGGGTGTCTACTGCTGCCTCTTTAATCAGAAACCTGTTTTGACTGTTCTGTCAGGTAAACAGCAGAGACTGGGCCCCGTCTCTTTTCTATGCTCTGTGGAAAAATAAAGCAACTATTGAATAACTACACAGACACTCATAAAAGCACATGCAATGTAATGTTGGCTGTTCACCCAGCACAGTGCTTCCCTGTGTGAAAATAGGGTGATTTTCCCCTGCTCGCAGCAATGCTAAGGGATTCCTCAAGCCTGTGCACTGAGTTTTATGGGAAGGATGATTGATATGGATAATGGATTCAAGCAGCAGCAGCAGCTGAAGGTAGCTGAGCCTCCTGTAAGCTGACAAGGATGGAAACACTGAGAGAGAAACCTTCAAATGAAGAGCTAATTAATGGGTGCAATTGTGTGCCAGTTATCAGGAGGGCTCTAATTACAGACCTAGAGGAAGACCACAAAACTAATGAAGGAATTCGCATTTAGCGGAGAATATCTCGCTCTGACATCAACCTCCCCGTGACGGGAGATGGAGGGAGACTGATGGGCTGACAAGGCTGGTTGCATCTACAAAGCACAGAGGCTGCTCACCTGCCTCTCTGCCAGCAGCCGGGTTTAAAAGGTTTTTACCATAGAGGAAAATCAGGGAAACTAGAAGAGTCATGCAAACTACACCACAGTCAAATCAACCCACAGGCAAAATCAAAAGCAATGGGAACTGCTTAATTTCTGAATGGGAAACTCATATTCTCTAGAAGGGCATAACAGAACAGGAAACTGAGCCCTTGATACTTGGACAACTCTAACAAAGCAAAACAAAAAGGAATTTGAATACTTCATGAGAATTACATGGTTTTCACACTTTAAATCACTGCTTTGGCTCCACCATTTTGCCATGGGCAAGAACTATACAGAGTTGTTGTTGGGGGTATTAGTAGTTTTTTTGTTTCAAGTTCATAGCATTTAAATAAAGATATTAAAATAAAAAATAAGACAGGCATGCAGAGCCCACAGAAATTCATGCAAAGACTTTTGTGGATCATGGAAGAGGCATTAAAGGGCTGGTGAGAAATGCTTGTCCCTCTGAAATCAACAGCAGTTCTGCCTGGATTTTAATCCTTATGTTCCAAAATATCCCAAAGTCTGTCCTCTGCTTTCATACCTCTTTGGGAAGCACAGTCACCTACAACCACAAGTGAGAAGTCCCTTTGCAGTGTTGCCATCACCTTGCCATTCAGCACTAAGGAAGAAGGAGAGGATGTCAGCGCTACTTCCCCTCCTAGGCAAGGCTTGTAGGTTTGTAGATCTGTATCCTTAAAAATTTCACACACATCTTTAAGATGAACGCTGTTAGAGAAACTGGTTTGAAGGTGGAATACCTACTATGCATCGTTTTTAGGGAAGACCAGAGGTAATTTGACACATTGAACCATTGTGGAGGCATGTGATGCAAGTGGAAAGGTTTCACTACCTACTGGTGTTCACCGTTTTTCAAGCTAAAACTCTGACACACTATTTATATTCATTTCTATCGGTACATACCTAGTTAAAACACCAATTAGCCACAATTTTCATTTCATTACGACAAGACATGAAAAATCAAAAACATATTGCTCATCATGATGTTATTCTTCCAGTGCATACACAGAATATTTCAGAAAAAAATTAAGGAGTTGTATTTTTTGGCTGATTATCTGTCAAACAGTCTGCTTGTGCAGGTCACGGTTCTGTAAGCAAATAAGCTCATGATGATAAACTGGAAATTACAATACTCATGTACAAGGCCACACACAAGCATGTATACCCCCACATGTTGGAAACACCCTATTTGTTTTCTGCTTTGTTTACTATCACATCTTCTTATTTCTCTTTCATGCTAAGAGACAAGTAATTAGAAGTCTACTAATCAATAGACCATTTTATTATCCAGTGCAGCTCTGAATAATCCTCATAATTTAACTAGCTTCTCAGTAGGCCAGCAGGGAATACGTGGAGAAAACAAAGAATTTGACAAATACCAAGGGCTACTCAGTACAAAGCAGCTTTCAAGAAAATAAAAAAGCTACCCGAGATTAGTTTTAAGTAGTGGAATCAAAACAAGTGAAACGCAAATCTGTTTTTTCTTCTTTTCTTTGCAGTAAAATTCATGGCTGCTTTGCCCCAGCTAAGCCCTGGAGGTCAGGCACGCTCTGACTGCTGGAGGTGGCACCTCCTCCTGTGCCAGGGAGAGCTCCTTGGCCACAGGATGGTTTTTGGCACAAAGAAGGGAAGGAAAGGAGTACGTTATCCTCCCTCAGGGCTCCCCGCCACGTTTACGTTTCTCCACTGAAGTCTTGTGAAGAGGAGCCGCAGCACAGCTGTGCTGGACCAGCAGCATCCTCGGGCAGCAAAGCCAGGTACTCTCCAGGCTCCATTAGAGTGCCCTTCTTTATGCCACTGACGAGGTGGATTTAGCACATAACTCTAACAATAAAGAAGCAGAAATATACCTTCTGCCACGGTATTCCTATATTCACAGGTTACAAAAACAGACAGTTCATCTGCTCAGACTTCCCCCCTTTCTTTTTTTTTTTTTTTTGAAATAATATAACTGAATTTTATTTAGCATTCTAGAAGTATATATTTATTTAATTGAAAGCAACCAGGGTAGTTATTTGTTGTCTATCAAAAATGTTTTCTGTGCTTTAAAGAAGACTACAGAATAAAAAGTAGAACAATGCAGAGTAAAAACATTAATTAAATAGTCCTGAATGTATTTTCTATGCTCTTTCATTTCCTTGACAGCATAGCTGCACTATTTCCTCATTTATTGTTAATGAACTAAGTATATCCTTGTTTGGTCTTGCTACAAAATCAAAAAAAAGAAAAATAAATAAAACCAGCCTAATGTTAAATTTAAGCCTTTAGGTCCATAAGAAATATTTACAACTCAATTCACAGTCAGGTTTAAATCACAAACTTTTCAATATTTAACAGAAAATTGCTGTAGACAATGCATAAATAATCAAATGAATAAGACATGGCAAGGTGGAAGCAGACTTTAAAAAAAAAAGAAATACAGGATACAGATGCAAATACTTGTGTATATATAATGAAAAGTCAAAAGTCACTATGCTTAGAATTGATGTAATTTTCCTGTTGAACTTATGTTACCTTGGAGTCCATGACTGATGATCTAATTTATTTCATTAATGACATTATTTCTAGTTTACTTAGTGCAAAATTTGGTTGGGAAAAAGAATCATAGAATCGTTTAGGTTGGAAAAGACCTTTAAGATCATCCAGTCAAATCTCTGGGTCCTGCCTACTGGGCTAACATTTATTTTTTTGTTAAGCCCTTTTTTAGCTATTTTTTGCCAGATATCATGCCAGGTCATTCTTGTCTGGATCCATCTCTCAGGAGGACCATTTCTTCTGAGCAGGAGAGGTTCGACCAGAGACCTCCCGAAGCCCCTTCCACGCAGAGTGATCCTACAGGAGGGCCGAGCTGGGGGAGACCTCCTGGTTCAACAGGACTAGCCCCTTATCGTCACCAACACAGGACCCTTTTATCAACGGATCACATCTGTTCACTTTTGACTGTTATTCCTACTGGAACACCACTCTTTTGATAGCTTCTTTTTATTTCCAACCTGAGTTTATCTGTGGCCAGTTTATCTCTGTTTTCTCTCATGTGTCTTCAATCCTTTGGCATAAATAGTCCTCTCCCCTTCTCTGGTTCATTCATTTTCACTTCTAGTCATTGTTTTGCTGCGTTAAAACAAGCCACGTTCTTTTAGAGGATGAAAATGTGAACAAGATCACATCAGATGAGCAAGGATGTGAACTCACAGGAGTTCTCACGCTCTACGGTAACTACCTTAATGTCCTGCTTTTTTGAAGTACACTGGGATAAAGACACACACATTTCCAGTGGATACAGAGCTCCGCATAAAGCTGAGGTGACTAGCTAATGGAGCTACACCCTTTTTTTTCTTCCTCTTGTAGGACAGGATCATCGCCAGTTCTTTCTCCCCGATATGGGCCAGCAGTACAATTGCCTTTCCTACAGCCACAACACTCCAGCTTACTCATCCTGCTGTCATTTAGCACATCACATGCTTTTACTTCTCATTCATTTCTAACTGATGAGCAATTAACTTGTAGCTGAATATCTTGTTATTCTTAAGTATGTGATTTTGCACTTGATACTAATGAATTCATCTCTCTGCTCCTACCCCAGTCCGCAGGGTCATTCAGCTTGATACCCTCATTTTCTCCATATTGACAAGGCCTCCTTTCTTTATGTCATGCCTAATCAGCACACCTCCACTTTCTGAGCTACTCCTGGGCTACATTTTTACTGCTGTTCATTAAAGTTAGTGAGCCTCAAGGAAGAGGCGAGACTTGCAATCAACCAGCTCATCAACTAGGAACAAAATATTGGTTTTCTATTCCTGGTAGGTTGCATCTAAAGTCCTGGCTTCAGCTTATGGCTATCTACAGCCTTTCTCCTGAATCAGAATTTGGAAGAAGGTCATACCTACTGATTTACAAAGACAACAAGTGCTACAAGAGCAGAGTCAGGCAGAATGATAACAAAAAAAGAAGAGAGGAAGAAGAGGCCAAAATAATTTGCAACAGTACTGCCCAACCCCCAGAAGGAAGAAGGATGAATGTCACAGTCCCTGTAAAGAAAAGGAAGTATTTTGAGCTGTAGCTTTATTCTGACCCACAGTGGTACATCTTGTTGACATATAAAATTGCTCTTAGTAGCAAAATACACCCTCAGTAAACTCTTTATTTTTTCTGCAGCTATAACAGAATAATTGATAAATAGTGCAGAAGCCAAGAAGAAATAACATGTATGACATCACATTTGTACTTTATCAGACAGATTAAGTAAAGTTTTAAGCAGCACAAAGGCCTCGTATTCATTCTTTGCAGACTGGTGTATTCCATCTGTTAAGAATGAATTTCCAGTTGGCACACAGAAAATGACTGCACTGTTGTATAAGCATCTCCACTAAGCTTTGTCATTTATTTCTGTAATTAAAACCATTTTGAGAAAGACGTAGTCAGTTCAAGCAAATTACATGTTACAATAAAACAATTCTAATAACAATCCAGAAGTTATTAATGAATACTCAATTCTATATAGGAAAGTATTAACTGGAATAGCTCCTGAACAGGATTATTGCTATTTTTGGGCTTTTAAATGTGTTTTCTGCACAGTATATGGCAGTTACATTTGCATAATAATCATAAATCCAATCCAGAAATGTAATTTTATTTTTCTGAATAACCAGTCTGTTAATTTATCAAGGGCTCTGAACAGCTGAAATGGTGGAGCAGAGGATAAGATAATGATATGCCTTTTTCATGGGATTTAGTAACTAGAAACAAGCAGGGAACTGAAGGATGAAATTTTTAAAACAACTTCTATTGATTGTAAAAACACGGTTTACAGTTTCTCACATCTGTCTGCATAGTGTTTGCCAACCTCTCTTCACGTCTCCGATCCCAAGAAAAGCAGCAAAGAAATAATACCTGTTCCTATTCTGACTAATTGTTCAGAAAATACAAAATTTTGTAACTCCCAGAGCCTTTCCTAACAGACCGTACTATGGCTAAAAGACTGGCAAATCACTACATAGAGATGACTTAAACATGTGCTAACACAAAGAGCCAGAAAAGCAACTTCTGAGTAAGGGGGTTTGCTTTTGTACATGTAGGTATTTTCAATTTTTTTATTTTTCCTTTCTTGCTTGCAGGGGAACCGTTTCTTCTTATTAAAGACCGCTGCTGTCCAGGTACCTTTAGAGGAGGTAACTCAACCAACCAATGCCACAGCCATAGGACCACCGAGCTCCAAGAGGACCATGCAACTCAGTCAAGAAGCTCTGGAGGTATTCAGCAGCTTGCCTCAGGACAAGACCTGCAGTAGGATGTGGCAACAATGCAGCCCACTTTGGTCAGAAAACTTCTTCCCATAATTTCATTGAGCTCAATGAATGAGACAGCACTGAGGAGCATGACCTCATACATTTGTGGGAGTTTTGACCTTTCAAGCACAAGATGATCATTCCTAGATCATTTATCCCCTGACAAGGACAGGATAGGAAGATAAATCCCATCATATGATAAAATGATTGTGCCCTTCTTAACATTCAGAAATCTTCTGTTAGGAAAGGGCTATATAAATACACAGTACTGTCGTTGTTTTATTACATGAAAACCAGTAACTTCTCCTACAAAATAACGTTCTTTTAAAAGCACTGCACACAGCATTCACAAAAGAAATAGCAAAACTCCCTGATAGCTGGACTGTGGGAAAAGTGTGCTACAAGAGCCACTGTTAAATAGCAGGCTCCTGAGGAGTAAGATGAGCTATTTGAGAAGGTATGTAGTTTGTAAACGTATGTGTGGTTAAACATCTTGAAACTAACATCACTCTCCTCACATTTCCAAATTCTGCTTTGGTCTCCAAAGAAATTCACATCTCCAGAGCCTTCAAAGTAGCCTTATCTCAGCCTAAGAAGCAAAAGAAAGGTAGTTTTATAGTGGCAGAGATGCCTGTGTTCATGCATTTTTGCCGCTTACAAGCGGTGGCTTCTCATGAACACTTTTACAGCTGAAACCCAAGAAATACACGCCTCAACCAATTACATTCCCAGTGTTGAAATTTGACATGTATAACACATTCTTCGCTACAAAGAAGAAAGCACCTTTCTCACAGGCTACTACTACATCTTGCTTCATAAAGACAACACTATATTTTTATTTCATGATAGTCCAGTGCTGCGACTGAGTGACTCAACAGTTTAAAATTAGCTGGCCCATCCTAAACCTGAGACATGTCATTTCACCTATGACATCAACAAGAAATGGTACCTGATGGTACTCCATAATTAGAAGCCTTGAGGGTTTGTTTTGTGGGTTTTTTTTAAGTAAACAACACCTCTCCAAAACAAAAACTCTAAGCAATTCTGGTTCCTCTATGACAGGTGACTAAATCACAAGAAAACTCATATAAAATCCTAACTTCATAGTGAGACAAAGGATGGTCTTCCTGTGATTCTTATAAATAGGTTAATATTTTATGGTTGCTTTGACTCAAAAGCTTTTAGACTCCTCTGTTCTTGACCCCTTTCTCCCTTTCTCCATTATTTTTTTTAACAGGCTAAAAGAAATAAAAGCAAACAAAGGAGAGAAGGAAACAAAGAATTTACATCTTTTTTGACAAAAATGCCACTGCAGATTAAAAATCCTATGAAAGCAGAAATAAATGGACAAATGCAAAAGAGATCAGGTTCCATATAAATGTGTTTTCCTATGAAAAATACTCATCAAGCCTCTCTGAGGTCTTTTCTGTTTCCTGGCGATCACAGAAGGGCTCACCAAATCAACAACCTAACTAGACTGGAGTCGTAGCCTACGGGAGCGGATGAGCACCAGGTGAACTGAGGCACCGTTGGGCCCAGCTCTTAGGTTACCAATACAGACTTGCTCATGAGACACGTGTTCTGCACAGAGCAATAAAGCCTCCTTCTGCGCCCATGCTTGAGCGTGCCATATAAAAGTCCATTCAAACAGACAGCTACTTGTGGCATTGACAGGAGCACCGCATTTCTACATATACTGACTTAGAAGCTTTTTCCTGAAAGTTTCACCACCAAAATCAGTTACCTCAGTGTTCCCAGTAAGGAAAAAATAAGGCTGTTATTACTGCAAGAGAACAACGGAGCCATAGGGAATTAGCAGATGCAAGGATGCTTCTAAAGTTCAATGAGAAATGGCAACTTGAGAAATGCTGTTGCTTCAGAAAAAAAAAATATGGGGAATAGGTTTTGAGGGGGGGAAGATAATAATGATTAAATAAGCTAAATAAAAGGGAGGAAGGATGCAGGCAGTAATCAACCAGAATTTTTCAGTAGAGGAACAAATCTAGAAGTATGCAATTAATTACAGAAAACAGGACAATTATTGAAAAATACAAAGGAAACACGTAAGGCAAAATTAAGAAACGATCTGTTGTGTGGGTGAGAGTGAACACAAAGAAATACAACAATGTCAGATATAATATGCTACTAAAGCTTTGTATTTCCCCATGTCCCTTTGCTTTGCAAACTCTTGCAAAACATTACCTCATCTGTTGGTTATTTTTTCTTATCCCTAGTGTGCAAACTCACATTTCTCATCTTTGTCTTTTCCACTGCAGACAACAAAACTCTTATCTAGCCAGAGTGCCATCACAGAGAGACAATGTCATGCACAGCGGACTGTGTCTTCAAGTATGTTTGTTTGCATTTGCTAAATACATTCTGAATGTGTTCACCCACCTCTTCATAGCAGAAGCTCAGGGAGTTGAAACATCGAGAAATGTCTGTTTTGAAATCAGTCCCAGAAATATGCACACAGCCCACATTTCTAGAGTGGGTTTTAAGTAATCAGAGGAAAATGGATGTGCTACATATTGTTTAATCAGTGGATAATGCAAAAGCATCAAATATCTTCTTTAAAAGTATTTTCTGTAGCTCCTAACCTGCAATTCTTTTGAAGAAGAGACACTTCAGACAATAGTTTATTTTAGCATAGAAAACTTCACTAAAATCTTGAGTAAATTGGCTTATTTACTTACATATATTCTTTGTAACTTATATTTTTCCCCAAATAATACATTTACCCTGATAAAAAATGCTTTACTTTTAAACTGGTACAGCTTACTTCTGTTTCTGAAATTTGAAGGATGTTCTAATTGAGTCAGTCCTCTTCACTGTTTTAAAACAATCTGCACCTTCAACACTGTAAGCACAGATGTATTTACAGCTCTGCTTCCCAAAAAACTGTTTTGGGGGCATTCACTGTGCGGCAGAGTATAGTGCAAAAGACAATCACAGAAGTACGCTTGTGATCTGAGGTCTGGCACTGAGCTACTTCAGCCTGAACCAGAATCAAATGCAAATTTCATAGCCTTCCCACTAACATACATCTTCAACCAAAGAACAGCCCATTTGTGATTTATGCCACTGCTTCTTTCACTGCTGAACCTCTCCCACATGTCCTCATCACTTTAGGATACTGCCCTTCAAATTTGCTTTATAATGTGCCTTGCGCATTTCATAAATCAAGGCTGAACTCTTCACTTCTGTGCATTACTCCTGAAAATAACCTCACACATCTTCTGAAGTACGATTCATTCACTTGATGAAATGCTAAGATTTTTCCTTAATGTGTCCTGGTCAAATTCATAATTATACCACATGTCCCATTAAATGTTCCATGTAATAATTAGATGATAACTTGATGATTCCACTGAATAAGGCAGAGAATGAGACCTGTGTGAAATCTCCTCTTTCTGGTGCACAGTCACAGGGCTGGAATCTGACTACTCACATAGAAATTCAGTAAATTCAATGAAGTCACAAAGCTATCTCATACCATCAGGAGGAAATTCTGACTAACACTTTGGTGACAGGGGGTTCAGACACAACACCGGAATAACAGCCTGTACTGCGGAGAACTGTTGAAACAACTCAGATGCAGCTTAACTTCATGTCTGGTTCAACAGGGAAAACCCTAAGTTAAGGTACCTAGAGAACTCTGCCACCCAAGTTTCAGAGCAAAATTAATTTAGGTGACTAGAAGCTTTTGCCAAGTAGAGGGGCTCTGGACTACTTTGGTTTTTGTTTTTTTTTTTTGATTGCCCAAATTCTGTCTAAACCTCATTTTTAGATGTTGGAGGCCTCTATGGCTCTTGCCCCATATCCCTTAAAGCGTGCTGTGAGCTTGCATGGTTTCTAGCAAGTTTTAAGATCTGCATTGGCTTGTCATATTTTGCTGTTTACAAAAGCAGTTTACAAAGTTTACAAAATTTACAAAATTACAAAATAATTTTAAACTTAGGAGTTTAGGCAAGACTTATTTGAATGCAAATAAAAAAAGATAATAATGCAACATCCAGAAAAAATACCCTATGCATTGAGGGTAGAGAGCAAAGAAGAGATTAAGAAAAGACAAACCAGTGCACAAATAACTTCTATGCATAAATAGCATCTAATACAGGAATAGTGATATCCAAAGATTATATAGACATTATTCTACCAAATTTAATTTGCAAATCTTTTTTGTTTTGTTCTAGTGGTGCCCCAGAAGACTCCAAGCTGGAACACTGTATTTGTATTAAATTTTACAGGACAGTTCAAAACCTATTGGAAGGTTATCATTTTCTAGTAAATTATATAGGGACCTTTTTGTAATGCTTACGGCAGTAATACTTAAGCTAGGTATTTTTCAAGTAGTGCAGCATGTTTTTAATTTAGGAAAATGTATGCATAGGATTTGCAGAACAATCTAAATTATTCTGCACTTGACAAGATTTCAGGAGTCACGTCTATTATTGTAATATTTTTCCCACAGAGTCCTTGCTTCACATCTACACAGAAATAGCCCCTGAAATGTCAAAGAATACAGAAGTTAGGTGGTTGCTTGTTGACCTGTAAGATTACAAGTTGCCAGACTCTCATGGCAAGAAGAACTGCAAGGCCAGATGACAATCAAATTCCACTCTTAATACTTCTGCAGCAGAGTCTAAATATACGCCCAGCTTGTGCCGAAACCATGTCGTGCTACATCTAGCTGATATGTGTCAAGGGACTGTGTCCTGTATTCTCTACCAATATTCAGAGGTATCAACAAGGATAAATTCAGTATGGGGATTGTAGCAGGTGCTGAGACCTCATTTGATATATGTGCATATGCATGTCAACCTAGATAATATACTCGGGCATGGTAGGCAAAAAAGAACATAAATCACTGTCAAGACCGGCTGCTATACTCCCTGGAAGAGAGTCATGGTGCTTTACTGCTTTACTGAATCCAGGTGCCATTTTTTTCCAAATGAGATTTTGATTAAGAATTATTATGTCTGAAAGTCTTTTAACCCCAAGCCCTCATCCTTTTGACTGCCACTTCAAAACATGTGTTCTAAGTAGTAAAGTAACCTCACAGAGATTACAGCCACGCAGGCATTAGCTAAATCCAACTTGAAATGAACACAAGAAGCCGATGGTATTTGTCAATCTGACTCTCTTATGAAGTCAGGCTACATTTTCTCTGTAAATGTAATTTTTAACCTGTTGGCCACTTACATATTTGCTATAAAGAAACAAGCATCCTTTTTCTTTCATTAGGCTAAAGGTTGAAAATCACATTGAAGTATAAACAGCATCAGACAGTAAAAATGCTAAAGGGTATAAGAGGTCCAGAAGGTGTAACTTAGGCTGATATTATTTTTCAAAGAATGAATTGCTCCTAAGTGCCGGGTGTTGGAATCTTAGCTTTTAAAAATAGACCATTAGACGCAAAAATAAAATTACAATTACTTCTGTGAGCTGCAGTCTTTCTCAGGATCACTGTTCTGCCTGGTTTTGCCACCCTTAGACACGAATACATAATTTGCAAACAAATCAGGATCTGATGACAAAATGAGCTATACAGTTCCAACATTTAAAATTTTACAGAACCAATACCTTAACATGTCTCTCAAAACTGAAAAATACACAGCACAACATACACAAATCACTGAGTCACTCCAAAAGTGTAAGCACAAGAGCTTTATATAGTAGCAACCCTATACAACCATTCAAGAAAGGCAATCATATCTGTACTGTGCCTTATTTTCTGAGACCAAATCAAGCATAGCTTCTTTTTGTATCACTCAAATTGGCCATTTTCTTTCACACCTTCATGTTCTATTATTTATGTCACTGCAAGCAGAATTGCAAGATTTATTTAGGAACAATACTTTATCAATCATGAAACACAAAGCGTAGTCCAATCTCACAGCACATATGCTTTAAATAATGTTTGACACCTCATCTTACTTACAGAAGCATAAGAATTGGTAGCCTGAATTAGGGACTTTAGTGGTAGCTATTAAACATTAAGAGCACTTTTCCCTATACATTCTCATCTTTTTCATTTTCTGTTTCATTTTCAGTGTTATTTTATTGCACCATTTTATAATGGGAAGACAATCGCAAGAAATCTGTCTATGATATAATGCTCCTTCTCATATAAATAGAGAACATGACTGAAGCATTTCAGGGCAGTAACAGTTTTCCCAAACTTCCACCGCCTTTTCCTCTCAGTTAAAAAGTGGAAAGTACTGTTTTCTTCAGGTTTGAGTTTACTTGAAAAAACCTCCATCTCAAATAATCCTGCTTTCATCTCATTTACTTCATGTGGAGGCTAAAACTGAAGCCACACGGTTACTATTTAAGGGATTGCAGAGAATACTAGCCCCAGGCTATTTGAAGAGAAAAGAAAAACAAACAAACCTCAAAATCCCAAATGGATTTTTATTTTACGTGTTCCCAAGGCCTTTTAAGCCATCGCTAACACAGAGGCATAAAAATGACATCTCTTTCTCAGTTGAGGGACAGGGACCTTTAAAGGGAGGTCTTTCCTTTGTGTATGATTGGCAATAGCAAACATCTGCACTGCTGCACTACAGACCTCATGGCTAATGGTTCATGTGGATGGGCTCCAGGACAGCTTTGCTCACCTGCTGACCCAACCACAGCATCAGCACATTGACAGCTCTGTTCCCACGAGCCATCTCTTTGGTATCCCCAGAACTCAAAATCTCATTACTGGTTGTGAACAAGGATGCTTTCCTTTAAGGGGGACTTTTATTACGTATTCCTAGGAAAAAAATAGTCCAAGTCCTGTGTTCTGTGAAGGCAAGTCTTCTCATATGTGTGGGATAAAAAGAAACTACTTGAGAGGCAGACCACATGACAGAGACAGGATCATTTATTAGTTGGGTTTATGCACTGGGGTAGGAGCTACCGCCTAGGAAAAGTACAGTGCACTCTTACCGGTCCAATGGGGACTAACCGTGAAGAGCTAAAGATGCACAGAAATGAAGAGGTTTAGCAGCTGGGGACAGGAGAAAGATGGTGAGGCAATATGAAAGGTTCATGTTTCAGCTTTCTGCACAATTAGCGCTCTGTGCACTAATACTAATATTCTTGGAGAATGTTTCTATTTTAACATTGGTTGGCAGCAATGCTAGAAAAAAAATTAAGGAACACTTTGGCTTTGACCCTGCACTTGAATCTCATGAGTTTAACTAGTAAAGGATATAAATTGAATGACTGTCAAGCCTCTATACCACAGGACAGGTGTTTCTAAAAGCATCTATGAAGCCTGACACAGCTGGTTAGAACAACAGACTTGTCAAAGAGAGGCCACGGATACCGGAGAAATGCTTGATCCTGAAAGCAGAAATATATAGTAAAAGTCAAAGAAGGGAAATGAAGAAAAAAAAAAAAAGCCCTCACAAGTCTCTTGTGAAGTGGCTAAAATATATGAAAAGATCTTCAATGGCAAGTTTTTCTCCCCACATAACTAAGGAGACTGACCAAAATTTCTGCTTGCATTTTTACCTACGTAGTTTTATTCCAGATGCCTACGCAGACGGCTGCTCACATTTACAGCACTGCAATTCAGCAGAGAGTCAGAGTCCGGTCCCATGTGAGCCTGAGAGTGCTTACTTTCCAGAAAACAGGAGTAGGAGGCACTGGAAAACAGGCCTGAGTCACAATCTCACTTGTAACTACAGACAGGATGGTTCCTTGCAACCTCTCATATGAAAGCACTTTCAGTGCCTACAACCATTAAGACAAACATACACTGAACTGAGCTAGCCACATCAAAAAGATGCTGATTTCTCATCTGCATTTTGTGCTATAATGCTAAGGACATCTGCTCTTCAGACAAAAATGGATGATAACCCCTAACCTGTCCAGACAAAAAAAAAAAAAGGGAAAACCCCCTGCAAAGTTACTGCAGTCTCCTTCGTATGTAAGCTCACTGGACTTCACTGCCATCTGCAAAAAATGTAAGGCATTATTGAAGGGGCAAAAATGATTAGGTGAAGCTGTTCAAATGCATGGGGTAGCTAAATTCAGGTTCTTCTCATTCTTAGTTCTGATTATTATTCAAATGCACTTAGACAAAATCAAGGCAATTTTTGGTGGCGTTTCAAAATGATAGCCCAGAAAAAGGAAATAACATCAAATATCACTTCTTGAATGATATGTATACTACATTGCCAGGCTTATGTAAAAGATGGAGCATCAGCAACGTATAAACACTCAAACCCAGTACTATACAACCATAAAATATGTTGGGCAAACCTCAAAATACCAATTGGCATACAAACTATTTGACAGCTAGTGAAATATGTGAATAGAAAAAGGAGAAGTATTATTTAAAGCACAGTCCATACAGAAAAATCACAATATTTTGCACTAAATTATGCAATTCAGATAAATACTGAAAACGCAATGTTGTCAAACTAACACCAAAGTTGATGCTATGGGACTAGTTTGAAGTTCAGCCATTCAGCATGAGGTATTAGAAGGAATAAATTTAGTTCTCAACTTCAATTTACAGCTTGCAGCAGAAGCTTTCCTGCAAGGGAATACATCTCTGCCATCAACATTGGGCCATAACGAATACAGCCAGTTCCCTGGAACACCCATGACAGGAGGAAGATTAAATCCAATAAAATGGAAGTCACCAGAACTCCCCAATTCACAGCAATTGATTCATAATCTATTATATGAGACAAATGATTTAGAAAGGTCTCTGTTCAGACAATGAATGGAGTTAATATATATAGGCTGAAGTAGCGTGCACAGTTTTTCTAGATTAGCAAGGATGACTGATATATTATTTACCAGCTTGGGCATTATTATTCTTTTGAAGCTTACATTTATGTCCAAAGACAAGCTATAAAACAGAGCCTAGCAGAGCTGTTCAGACTCACCATTTGTTATTAACAGATGACCTTCTCGCAGGTCTTAAAATATCTTGAATATGCAAACTCCATTATACCAGAACAGCTTCAGCCCCACAGGAGAGCAATAAAAATGACCCAGGAAGTCTTCTATTACAATAATTATTCTAGATGAAAGTACCAGCCATTTCCAAAGTTTAGGTTTATTAGTGTATTAATAAAATGTTATAGCGAGACTCCTGTGAAACCACTGTTCTAGTCTTTTCTAGCACATACATGTGTGGCCAGTTTTCACTGTAAGACCTTCAGGTCTTCTGGTATCTGGCACTGTTCTCTAAATTCCAGCCTTAGCAAATGCATATATCATAATCTCGTTTCACTTTTTTGAAAGCTGAATTTCCAGCTCTCCAGCCTGCAGAGTAAAACCTGACAACGTGAACTCTCAGTTGCGATACCAAAAGGCAGATTGGAAAAAAAGGAAAAAAAAAAAAAAGGATAAAGAAATTATTGTTATGGCAATGCACCTAGTTTTGAATAGCATTTATCTTGAAGTACTTCTATTATTCATGTTTTGGTTGCATCACCTAAAAAGATAGGGACTTGCTGCAGAAGATCTGGGAGCAAATCAATGCCTGGACTACTGATGCATGGAGAAGGGCTGACATTTGGTCCTTCTCTGGAAACAACAGGAGACTTTTTCACTGCTGCAACTGCAGGAGTCAGCACCAAGCTGAAGGATAACTTTGGGTCTAGGCCACTGCAGGACACAACAGGGAACAAGAGTTGTTTTCAGCACTCAAACAGAATCCAAATCTAAATCTCCAGACACATCCTGCCCTGCTTTTCATCTGCAGAGCTCTCCCTGTGTTAGTAAAAGCATCAGCAGAAGCCAGGAAGAGCTGCAGGGTCTACAGGACTCTTCCCTCCCACTCCCTAACTCTTCATCTCACACGGCTTGGTTTCCAAAGCCAAGGGCTTCAGACCTGGGCAGATGAGAACAGGAACACATGGAGAAATTCCAGATGCTGTGGTTCAGTGTAAACGTATCGATCCTGATAGGCTGTTTTTGATGCACCATAACAGCAGCTGTTGAGTACAATAAATTATGCTTAATATGAAATATATTTCCCATTTACAGAATAAGAAAAACTGCAAATTCAAACCACGAGTCTGGAATTGCATGAAACATAATTACCTATCCAAAATGCTACTAAGACAAGGGAAAAGCACCGTCCAAAGTACACTGTGACCTTTCAGTGAGATGACATCAAGTCAATTATATGGCTGCCATGGAACTCAGGCTCTCCAGTGAGGCTGATGGCACATGACCTTAACAGCAAGGGACCATCTGACATTAAAAAAAAAAAGAAAAATAAAAACCAGAAAAAAAGAAAAAACAGCTGGAGGATAGTAAAGGGGAACATCATCACAGTGCATACTAGTGGGGCAGAAAAAAATTTTTAAAAGAGCGATTCTTGCATAAACAATGCTGATTGGTAGAGGAGGAAAAACAGTTTAGAGAGGAAAAAAGAAGTAAGTTGGAATAGAGAAAGAGGCTGAAAGTCAAAGGCCATGCCAGTGCCAAAACAAAACACAGCTTTGACATGGCTGTAATTTGTTCAAGGAGCATAGCAACATAATAGATCAGAGTGATCCTTATTTCTGGACTTGCGGCCCTTTCATGGGTTTATTTCCTCTGTTATCACACCACCCACCGTACGTTCGTCTCATCTGTATTATCCTGAGAGTTATGCAGGAACTCAAAGCCGTGCCGTCAGGAGCTACCTGCCATGCTGAGCTGGATGTGCAAAGGAGGTAGCAGGCAACTCCAGAAGCTGCTGCAGGGCTGCTGCTGAGCAAATGCACCACCTTCACGTCCATGGGGCAGGACGCAAGCTTTCTCTGCCGTCGCGGGGCGACTCTTGGGTTCTCAAAGGCTACACACACACCTGACAACCTTATTTTGGTGAACTCTTACCTTTTTCATAACACCCTTTGAAAACACGCCCATGCCAGTTGCAGTGCTGTAGCCACTAAACCGCCTTATTATGTGCCAGATGTTCACCATTTAACCAGTGTTAAAGTTCTAGCAAATGAAACTACACATCAACTCAAATGCTTACAGTTTACTTTATGTAGACAGACCTTTAAAAACAGCTTGTTTTAAAAATCTGTAGGCAAATCTGAACAGGCAATGATTAGAAATGTGTTTTTAGAGCCTTTGGAGATCTAGATGAGGCCTTCAGCTGGGAGCTGTGAACAACAGATAATGCCTGAGGGGGAAAACCACAACTACGGGTGGATTTACTCTATGTAGCTTGATACAGTGAAAGCAGGTGCACCGACATGTCTTCATTATTACTTAATCTTTCCATCTCATAGATATGGGGACTGGGACAATGATGGGGATTGGAACTGTGGTGCAGAATACTGAACTGAAATAATCTAATTTACTTTAGTGTCTGCATCTGTATTCAAACTCAGCTGTTCATGAAGCAAAACAAGAAAATACATTTTGCCCTTTTTAAGCCATTTTTTGGCTGCTTCAATTATGTAACTAAGCTTCTCAGTGAAAATAAGTACCAAAACTGCTTTGTGGAAACCTCCCTCTCAAAAAAAAAAAAAACCAAAAACAAACCACTGAGCACAAAACTGTGAAGAAAGGCAGAATGACGAAAAACTTATTTCATTCCAAGCATGGACTGGCTGCATATAAATTAATTATACAACATAGGGATGGGAAGAGCAAATCTCCCTGAGATATAATTGTGTCATGTATCACAAAACAGATTCAGGGCACACCGTGGTGTAACTAAGTATAAGTGACAGCAAATGTGCATTGCTGTGGCAAATGCATTTATGGTCTTAAAAAAAAAAAAAAAAGAATATATATATTAAAAAAAAAAAAAAATCAAGATTTGTTGATAATTACCTCTGAAGAGAGCAAGAAAAATAACTGCAGGACATAACAGCACCTGCTGTCAGCCAGTCTATGATCCTGTGTCCCTTACAATGAGGGAGGGGATCCTACTTTTCTTCCAGCAGAGAAGAAATGTAGCATCATCATGCTACAACATGGGAAGTAATGCAAGAAGGGGATCTGATAATCAGGAAGTCATAGAATGAGATGAAGATTTAAAGAAAAGTCTTCAGGTGATTTGGAAAAAACAAAATCTGCTCTTTTATAGTGCCAGATTTGTATTTCTGACCATTTAAATCACAAGATGCTGCTTTAGCTTTTAGGAGTAGAACAGAGCCCTTGTAATGGCACTGTAATGAATATCAAAGAAAGGAATGTCAAGATTAACAAACATCCGTCACAGAGACAGTCTTGTAGGCAAACCAGGATCTCAGGGCATCTTCACGCGCTATTCAGTATTCAAAGAAAAGATCACAAACTGCATCCAGCCTCTGCAAAAGTCCACTAGAGGAAAGGAGCTGGCTACTTTGCCCTAATTTACCCAGCTTACACAGGAGCTAGGCAGGATTTTGCTCACAAATTATGTCATTATTCTCTCCCCACAGAAGAAAAAAAAAAATTCCAAATCCAAGTAGATAAATTGCCAGAATTAGCTGTTGCTCTCCACAACTTATTGCTGGGGATGTGGTTGTTCACAACACACCACTTACTTACACCTTGAGCTTGCACATCATCCCATGGTAAGCAAGGCTGTTCAAACCTGAGAGCACAAGTGCACAGAGGCTGCCTGGGAGTGTTAGTAAAATGCATGTTACAAGCAGTCCCTTTCTCATGTTCCTGTTCAACCTCTTTTATGGGAGGTAGGCTTCCTGGACACAAAATTGCTAGATTGCAGCCTGAGGTTATCTTTTTTCCACCTACAGGTTTATGTATAAGTTCACCTTGGAGGAAACTTCATAAATACTTAGCACCCAATGACTTGGAAGTCAAGAGATTGACTAAGGAATTGCTGTTGTAAGTCTTCATAAAGTTTTTGGATAGAGGAAGGTTCCTCCATTAGCCTTTTAAAATTCAGCATTTGAAAACTGAAGGCTTTTGATTAATTTATAAAGGCAATTCTAGACTTGCGGCTGTGCAACAGAAGAAGAAAAAACCCCAAACAAACACCTTACTCTGAGCTTGGAGTTCTCAAGATAATACTGGAGTTTAGTAAAAGTTCCGAGTTAAAAAACCCCCAAGGTAATGATCTCAGTTAAATGCAGCTGAATGCAGGGGTTCCTTTGTATAAATGAAACAAGATACTGGCATGCTAGCCAGTTTGCATTTTGCAGTTGCATTTCCTCAAGTCTCAGAGTTACTTTTCAGCACAGCAGGCAGTTAGCTCGCCCTAATTACTGCCAGGGAGGCCCAGATGCTTTTGTCAGCTCTTCAAGCATGGAAAAAGATTACCAGCAGACAAGTCAGCCATAGGATCAAGGATGGCTCCTAACAGGGGACTTGTAAAAAATCCACTAATACTTAGGTTCTCTACTGAACAGAACAAATCTAAACACCTTAAAAATCTGAGATCAAGACCGATTATTTGTATACGGGATAATCTTCCATGCTGAAGAGACAAATACAAATGCAGTCAATTAATGAGAGAGTTATCGTCATGAAACCCTTTTTCATGTAATTTGGCAAGACAGAAAGCACTGCCTTAAGCAGATACAAAGATGTGGCACTGGCCGTTCAGCTGCTGTGCCTGCCCGCCAAAAAGAACATCTGTGGCAGAAAGATGTGGGGTCCAGCATCGCTCACGGCCACGTGCAGGTTCAGAGTCTTACCAACTCCAGCAGCAGAGGAGGCTGGGGCCCAAAGGATGCCGCTGCTTACCTACACAGATACTCTGAATGAAGTAAAAGCAATTACTGTTTTCCACATTTTGAAATTACATGGAGAGGATCCTCCATTCTGTTGCAAATTGAATTTCACAAGCCTTCAAAGCAATTCAGCTTAAGCTTGAGAAATAGGCTCAGCGGCAGCTCTTTATCCAACAGTAGTGGGAGAGGCCAGTCGCTGTTATCACTGATTTCAGCAGCTGGTTGAAGCCAGCACAAATCCCCTATCACCATAAAAATACAATTACCTTCCCCCCCCCCCCCCCCCACCACCCGCACATGAGAGAAGAAAAAAACCCTGTTTGTTTGAAAATTAGGACTGCAGCTTAACCTGAAAAAGTTTTTTATGTTCAGCTATAAGATTTTAAAAAAATGGCAAACCTGATTAATGCAGTTCAGGGTGTTGTAAATCTGTAACCATTTACTGACTTATTTTATATGGTGAAACTCACCTGTGTCAATACAGCTTTTAACTACACAGGTGGCCTCAGGAGACCTGAGGCCTCCTATGCCCTGTCTCCGCTGATTTTGAACAAGTCACTTTGGCTTCTGTGTCTCTGCAAAATAAGCAGAGCAATCCAATCTCCTTTGCAAAAGCCACAGAGGCACACTGATTGGAAAGGATGTGTTAGAAGTCAAACATTAGTATTATTGCCATTACTTTGTTAGGTTTATGATCATATTTTGAACAAAAGAAAATCAGAAAATTTGGAGGGAGGATCCTCTTGTTGCTACAAAAGCTCCTTTAATGGTTAGGGCATGGCTTCACAGCGGCGTGCCCACCTTCGATGCCCCAGGGAGTGCTAGCTGCCCTTCACCCACCCCCCCAGAAGGGCACAGGGCTCCCGCAAGCCCTGTGTCACATCTGCAAGGTCTGTGCAAGTCTCAGATAACCCAGGGCATCCGAAATGGTACTAGACGCCTCTGCATAGTCAACTGTGTTGAGTCCCACATGACTTCAGGCAACATTCAAGTACTGGCAATATCAAAACTAGAAAATTGGTCAGCAAACTAAATGCACTGCCTGAAATGACAGGATAATATTCAGGGGAGAGAGAGTCTTATCCCAGTACAAATCTATTGCTCTTCATTTGCCTTGTATAAATGCCCATTAACTTTGGACCTAAATCTTTGATCGTCGGCATATCATATGCTATAGCACACAATATTGGTGCCTACCTGAGTAGCTTGTGGTTCATGGGGCTGACTGCAAACCCAAGTGGTTTACTGCCACTTTGCACATTTGTTCATTTTAAGTTCTCGGCTCAATAGGACCTACTTTCTTTTTCCTTTCAAAGCTTTATCTGTCTTGGTCGTGGTGGTGGTAGTAGTGTATGTTAAATCTGCACACGTACCTTTGTTTAAAACTTTTCTTGCTCTTCCAGTCAAAACTCTGTCTCCCTAACCTTTGGTGCTGTCACCTTTAACTTTTAACTTCCTCTTTTATAATTCAAACTAATTATCGGGTTAGCTCAGTTGGTTAGAGCATAGTGCTAATAACGCCAAGTTCTATTTGGCTTGTTGCAAATTTATATATGAAGAAATAGCGACAAATGTCTTTTCAAAACACAGGCTGTCTCTGAAATAGCGCATAAAAACAATTTTGTGATTTACATTCTCCTCTCGGCTACACTGATGCCCATAACTGAAGTCAATAGAGTTGTACCACGGCGACTGAGAATTTGGCTCAATGTAGGAAGCATTCATTAAACAGTTTTCTTTATTTAGCCAAAGTCAAGGATCTGTTACCCTTTCATTTCTGTCCATTTCTGGTGCCAGGATAAAAATCATTTCATCCAACTCTCAGAGCATATTCATTTGCAATTAAAATAAAATTTTAAGAATTAGCTATTTGGCTACTTTCAATTGTACTAATGGCTTTTTGTCCTTCTTTGAGAAACACTTCCTCTCAAAGGAACAAAAATGTGGGAGCTCTGACAATACTAAGAAACTTGCCAGCACAGCCCAGGGAATTTGCAACACAAGTTCATTCTCTCTAGCCCACAAGTTACAATCTCCTCTTGGTCAGTAGAGGCCGCAAGTTACTCTGTGCAATGGCTGCTTGTTACCTTGTGTTCTTTCAGTGGGTGTGTTCACTCCAATTCCCAGAGTGCAAGTGAAAAACTCACCACTTCCAGCATTAAATGAGAGCTTGCTGGCAGTCTTGGCAGAAAGGACTGACATTAGCAGCAGAATCAGCCACATTTATCCCACCTCTTCTTCAAAGTCAGAGCTAGGAACTTGGAGAGAGTCATGGAAGTTTGTACTTGAGAAAGTTATGCCAAAATTTATATTATACCATAATATGCTATAATATTGGCACATCTGATGTCTACTTTTATTCATGGTTGTGTGTATTCATGTTTTATGTGCTAGCAGACCATAGCTTCTTCAGCTTCACCAGGACTGTTATAACTATGGGTTATTCTCAGATTAATTTATCCTATCTAACTTCTCAAAATGTCTTCATTGTCCAAACTTCATCTTTGTAAAGAAGGGCCTTGAAGCCCTTAAATACCTTCTATTCAAGATCCCGCAGACCACTTCGCTCCCACAGGAAGTTAAATACAGGCTATTGTGGCAAATATGGCAGCAGAGTACGTAGAAAAACAATCTGTCAATTATTCATGTATTTTTAACCATCAGTAGTGTGGTACAGAAAGTAGAAAAAAATGGAGGAGAGCCAAGAAAGTAATGAGCCATCTTCTCTGCAGATCATCAGTAAATGCTCTGCTGGTCACAAAGAACCACAATTAAGAGAATGTTGGCATTAGTGATTAATGAGATATTTAAAACTAGTGGATCAGATTGCACTTTACACACCCTATCACCTGTGGGTGAGGTTTTTTAGAATGTAATTCACAGACACCCAACCTGGACAGAAATAAAACCATTCATTTAATTTTTTTTTTTTTTTTAACAGAACTGTGGTGCAGGTATCAGAATGACACCTCATGTCACATCTTAATTAGGAAAATGAAAGAAAACAAAACTTCTCCTTCTGTAGAGAATGAATGAGAACTGATTCAGATTTTACCTTTAGTTCAGTCCTAGGCTAAGATGGCACTGGAATGGGCAGCATTATTTCTAATTTGGTTGCTCATTCACGAAAAGACTTGAAAAGCACATGGTTAAATCCCTTCCAATTCCAGCATTTGCTTAAGCACATGTTTAAAGAAAACACGTATTTAAATGCTATCTTGAATAGGAATTCTTCTGCGTACTCAGGCCCAAATGTATCATCCGAAAAATCTCATATGCCTTATTCATCAGTGATAGATTTTCTAAAATTTCCTTTACACTACTGAAAGAAGATAAAGCAATTTCAACTATTACAGTCAATACTCAGATAATACAGCATTACAGCTCTACCTCACTGTTAGTGTTTGTAAATAAAATCATGCTCACACTGTGACTTTCACCCATGCCACTGCATTTTTCTCTTTGACCAAGAAGGGTGTAAAAGAATGCCAACTGAAAGTTTTACTCTAACTGCCTATTTTCTAATGTGGGCTTACAGATCCTCCTTGTTGCCTGACTGAAATACCCAAATACAGTTTCTTTAATGTTTCTCAACTTTTTTTTTCCCTTGGCTCCATCTGCCTGGGTCATACGGGTGTAGTTTCGTACTGATGAACTTGCCTTGCCAAGACTTGAAAATGAAAACCTGCCACTTGATTTGTTTTGCCAGTCAGCTGATCAGCATGAGCAAAGTTTGCAAATAATTCTGGGGAAACTGTGTGCTTAAGAACCAACCATTATTTGAAATATGAGCATCTATCTTCAGAAAACAAAAAAAAGTAGAAAACAAAAAAGAAGCCACACCATGTTATGAAAATGGCCATACTTGGTCAGTTTAAAGGTTCATCTAGCAGGTATTCTTTCCTCGTAATGGTTAATAGTGGATGCCTTGGGAAGAGCGTAGGAATACAGCAAGCAGAAGCTAATACTTTCCTAGGATACCCTCCTAACTTTCAACAGTTCACAGCTCAGACTTCTCATCTGACAAATCCGAGACTTTTCATATATCACCAACATAGAAGGATAAACTTTACGTAAGACAAATGGTATGCTTTGATGTTGAGAGGTCTATATTCCTCAGCAGTTACGAATGTGAAAGAAACGTAGGCAATGCATTAGCTCTTCTGCTCACTGTTACCAGAAAACAGAGTATTTACCCCATGAGCTTCACTTGAACAAGGCTCCTGTCCTCACCACTGATGGCATCCTCCAATTCACAGGTGGTGAAGTCTTGTTAGGTGACCTAGATCATTTTACCGTCAGCCCAGGACTAAAGAGGGAAAACTACAATACACCTCTTGTGATGTTCAATACCAAGTTAAAACCACCACTTGTTGCTTCTTAAACGTTGGTGAAACTTCCACCTGCTAAGATTAACAGCGTTACTCAGTGTTCACCATTATCATTTTAATATTGCACTAGAAAGAAAATGAAATTGCCATATGGTGGAATTATCATGTCAGACATCTGTTAACTCCCTCTTACGGAAAAAAAAAACACTAATATATTCACAAGGTAAGCAAGCTGATAGCTATTTTTAATATATGAAGATATTAAATTAGGTGTTTTGCCCCATATCGTAGGATTTTCTTCAGATGCTTACCTCTAAAGGCTTACCTGTATAACACTGAAAAAATAGGCAATGATCTCTATTTCTGTGGGGACTCATAGCACTACAAAACTATTGCAAAAGTTAAAATGCTAAGGTCAGTTAAGATTAAGAGGAGGCACTGCCACAACAGATGTGTAAAGCTTTTCAGACAGTTGATTGAAAACACTGGGCTGATCTCAGCCATTTGCAGATTTATGTCTAATTAGATGAATATAATAGATTCAAAACATTTTTTAAACACTGGTCTTGTTTGAATTTTCATTTTTAATCTTTTTTTCCCCAAGTTTGCCTGAACTTAACCATGAAGAATAATAAAAAAGAATCAAACAGAAATAGATTTGAACAACAGAGTACCTTTTCCTTTGTTCTTGATAAAAATGGAAAAACTATTTTGGGTCATCCCAAATGATTCTTCCATCAATCATTTCATTGAGGAAAACAATAATCACATCCTGTACCTTCCTCTCTTGCCACTTGGGCATACGGTTTTAACCATGACTGCCATTTCATAAAGAAATCGCTACAACTGCCTTTATGTCTCATTTAATTATAATATGGGTGTTTGGATTACTCTAGAAAATATTATTTCTTAGACTATTCCTGCACATGGTGATTCAGGCTACCAGCATGTACCTCAGGGAGATGAAATTATCAGGGAAATATTTTAAGTGTTTATGCTATCCTAGTTGCAATTGGACACCACCACAAAAAATGTAACTAAAAAATTATGTTTATACACTCAAATACATAAGCAAATACTTGTAATTTTTAGAAGGCAACACACATCTATCTACCACTGCTATTCTACCCTGTGGCATGATATACAAAGGTATTGATAATGCTTCACTATGTATTAAATCAGTTAATTAGCAAGTCCATCACACCTAGAGAAAATGTATTCAGACTGTCGTATTCCATACCTCTGGGAGCCTGGAATTAAACAACTAAGTCTTAGTATTAATGTAAGGAATTATCAGCTTTACTGAACACATTCAGTCTTGCTGGGTGTCCCTAAAGCTTTTGGTAAAACTCCTAGACAATTTTCGTGAATTTGTGGCCTTGTGTAACATGGAGGCTGGATCTACACTAATTTTCTCAAAATATGACCAGAAATAGACAGAAGGAAAGGGGAATATTCTCTTAAGGCTTTATACTTATTAACACCAGCACATTTGTGAAAGTCACAGGATAATTTGCATAGGAAAAGCAGATGATCAACTCCTGCGTCTACTAGTCAGTGAAGTCACCTATGGCTGCATGGACATCAGAATCTCACTCTTGCTGTTCCCAGCATTATCACAGCATCTACTCAGCACAGATACTAATGCCCTACTTTAAAAACCTGAAAATAATATGCAAGTGTCATTTAAGATATGTCTAAGGCCATTTATTCTGACCTCATCCTTTTTTTTTTAAAGCAGGAAAATGTCAGAATAAATGTGTTCTCTATATTTATAGTGTTATGCTGGGGGCTGAGCAAAACCTCGTGCAAGCTGATGGGCATTTCAACAACCCTGTCAACCTCTTCAGTCTTCCTTCTTGACAGAATCCACCCACAAAATCCCAAACATTTAGTATGTGGCTAGATTAAAAGATGTAGCAAAATAATATAGTAATATTATACCCTTATATGTTTATATATATACCCCATGCAAGACTTTTTTCTTCCTGGATCTGAGGGTATGTCAGCACCATGCAATCTCTTCACACAGGCTTCCTCCCATGTGGTTTCTGCTCCTTCCAGAGCTACTTCTAACTTACCTGCTACATGTTCTCTTAAAACCTGGTACTTCCACTTCTGTGTTTCTAGATACAGACATAATCCTTAATAATCTATCTGAACATAATCAAAGGCATTAATGGATTTCATCCTCACCCCATCGTCATCTCACAGCAGGGAAGTACTCAGTTAATTTGTTGATGAGAGATGAACTGGAGGAAGATGGTATCATTTCCCCCAGGTCAGAATACAATCCTAGACCTTTGATTTCTCTTTAATTGGTCAATATATAGTCTCATCTTCCAGAGTGGATTTTAAGGAAATGGTTCCTATTTCTCAGTCCATGTTTCTCTGCACTTCAAGGAGAGAGTGGTATAGTTAGATCAATGGGACAACTTCAGTTCTCTTCTTCAATGCAGATGTCCCTGCCCATCATTTATGTGCCCTCTATTTTATTCCCCCTCATGGGAGAAACCAGCAAGCCTCACATGTTTCTTCCGTAAGTCACTTCAGAGACTTTACTGTTCACCTTTACATTAAAAAAAAATCCAATCTAATAACTTCCTCTGGCTTTTGTAAGTAAATATATATATGCTTGCAAAGCCATACTGTGAAAAACAGACATTTCAACAGAGAGTGGTTAAAAGAAAGGAAATCTATGCAAAGAAGTAATACACTGCCTGCATGCAAAATTATTTGTAACAGAACTGCAAATCCTCTAGGTAAAGAGCATGGAGACATAACTATTAGAAATTATCTAACTCTGAAGCAATGCCTGTATATAAACAAAACCTGAGCACTAGCTATTCAAATCAAATGCTGAATACCAAATGGAACCAAATACTTAAAGACAACTTCAGCTAACAGATTAAATGAAATAAGTAATAAAATAATTATTGATTTATTCAAGACAGACATAGGATGTTGGTACTACCCACAGGGGAAAAAACAAAAAGCACATGTTTTTTGAATAAACCTTCTATACTAACTTACTAACTGAACATAGTCGCAAGAGTTATTTCATTACAGAAAGTGGTCTGCAGTCTATGAAGCAGGTGTGCCTGTCAATGAAGCTTTGTTCTTAATAACAGTAAGTGAGCAGAAAGACTTCACACATTACTGTCACCGTCATGTTTAGAGAAACCTTCAGTATATAATATGGTTGTATCACCTACATTTTGAAAAGTTCTGATACATGTTTGATGTTCAACAAAACATCAAACAACATACTGTCGTAGATGGGTCCTTGCCAGCCATACATAAAAGCACGTTGAACACTGTAACCTGCAGTAATTAACCTGAGTGCTACTCATATACATATAGCATGGAAACTATTGCAATCATTGTTTGCTGCAGCAGCAGGACTGCTGCTTTGCTGCAGTACCCTGGAGGGTCGAAGCGTAGCAGCACATTTAAGCTGTGCTTTGTCAGAGGTGGCTACCTGCTTTGGGTTCCCACCACTGGGAGAGAAGAGTCATAGCTCGACTCAATCTACCTTCCTTTCCCTCAGCTCTGAGGAGTCATACACAGAAGTAAAGAAATAAAATGTATTATTTCGTGCTTTCTGAAAGGAAATTGTGTGAGCCATGTATGTTAAACACACAGTACTTCAGTCATAGAAATTCACCAAAGGAAACAGTGAACAAGATCTTCAGGCTTACCACAGCTTCAGTGAATGATAAGAGGACTGAACAACTATTGCCTTCTTTTCACAGGAGAACAGCAGCTCTCAGGCACAATGCAAGGATTTCTCTCCTGGAAGGCTACTGAAAATCAGTAGTGACTGTAACACCAAGGCCTTTTCAGCCATTCCAGCTACGTGACTGTAAGGTTATGGGTCACCAACTCTGCAACAGCCTCTTGTTCCACTTGAGTGAAACAATCCCATTTCCATATAATCCTGATGTAATGATGTTTGTTTAGTGTGTTGGGAGGTACTGAGGGGGAACAGCGGACAGATACAGAGTATGAGACAGACCCAAGCACTGCTTCATATGAGAGGACCCTTCCTAAGAAAACAGTTAGAAGAAAGAGCCTGTGAATGCGAGGGAAATATTTCTTCAACAACAAATCACTGGATAGATTTGGGGGTGACTTTGCCCAGCAACCATTAGATACCATGTCTCATATTATGCAAAGGGATGCTTTAGAAATATTACAGCACTAACATGACACGAGCAACATATTAGGAGAAAAGAAAAGCAGCATGCTATGAAAAACCGCTAGTACCAAGATAATGTTAGCTTTACTTGAAAAGAAAATTGTCCATATTTAAAAAATGCAATGAGCCAGAATTTGAGACTGGACAACACCAATTTGGATTAAAAAACACATAATAAAGCAAACTTTGTAATAAATGAGCTTGGTCATTTGAACATAAAAGAACAACAAAATTGAAGCTGCAAGTGGCCTCAGATCCTTTGTTCCCAAATTGAACTTAAAAAGAAACTGTGGTTTGCAACCAGTTAATCAACATTTTAGACAAGTGTCTTGAGGTTCTTTGGGTACTAACAATGTTGTAATTTAATTTACAAACTTTTTTTTCCCTGTGTGTACACACTGTAGGGGGTATTTTCAAAGTAGTGCTCGAGGTTTTAGACATATCCCAGTGGCTTAATGGAAATTGCCTTGTTTGGCTTCCTTTTTGAGGGGCTGGAAACATATCCCAGTCAGCTTTCGCACTGAACAACAACAAAGAAATGATGTCAATGGGGGGGTGCCAGTGTGAGAAACTTCCAAGTTTCCGTTAATTCTTTAAAACTCTGTTGCCAAGTCAGAGTAACAATTCACAGAGTGACATGGAGAGGCTCCCACCATGCTGCTCCTTCTCAGGCAATGCCTGTGAAAGGCTAGGCTTTGCAGCATGTCTCATGACCAAAATGCATCATACCAGGCTGGATGGTGCCTCTTGAAGCTAATCCACAGCCGAGCTAAAGACAAAGCAGCCCATGCAGAAGAAGTCAGTCTTCTCTGGACTGTATAGTGCAGTAGACGTGAAGTATCATTGCTGATCAGGACCAGGCATTTTTATGTCTGTAGTTTCTCAAGCAACTGGTCAAGTTTTGCCTTTGGTGGTCCAGTGTGCTACAAACTGCCTGTATGAACCCCTCCTCTCTAATGAATACTAACAACAGCTAACAGCAAGTCTTATCCTCTGAGCTTGACACAAAGCTCTGGTTTTAGAGGCAAAATTCTCTGTAGACTATAAAGCTAATGACAGTCACTATTATTTAGGAGTTCAATGCCAAGGCTGCATACACAAAATTGTGTATTTCTTAAGTAACTTACACATTTAGGATACTCTGATATGGTATCTATATATAGAAATGTCCTGGATAAGACTTTCAAAAGCATTGAAGTAATATAGAAACATTAATGAGTTTGAGGGAACTTTTGAAAACTTCATCCTAAGCACACATTCACTTTATTTTTCTTTTTAATCTTTGCTTTTTAAACACAAAACGGGGGAAAACATGGCTCTGCAATATTCAACAGAATACCAGGATGGCACCAGAACTCGTGCAATTTGGCTTCTCTGTGAGCTTAATGTCCTGGAAATCTTTCTGCCAATAACAGATTTGACTGAAGTGGTTGAGCGAGTCAATGTTTATTAAGAGAGACAGACAGACAACCATGCGATCGCATAAGTCATACTTGAAAAGAACAAACCAGTCAGCCAACCCAACACACAGGTGTGCTGAAAGCTGCAATTCTAAAGCCACTCTATTTATATAACTTCAGTGCTCCAACTGAAGAGCCAATAATCAATATGCAAATACTTTGCAGGAGAATGGGAAAGTCAGATGTGATAGTGTGGCATATACTAAAACACAGCTAGATAATTTTAGTGTTCACGGTATCCTATTTTAATTTTTTAAAGATCCTAGTTGAGTGTTAGTATTAACAAACAATTATGTTTTTAAATAATCAATCGAATTATCAAAAATAATTAGAAGAAACTAAAAAAGCATAGTCTGATAGTTTAAAAAAAAAAGGGGGGGAGGGGGCGTGGTTTCATACACCTAGTTAGTTTGCTGTCTACCTGCAATTAAAACATGAGCTCTTCCACAACTACCATATTTGCATAGAGATCCTAGTGTAAATGAGATTTGTCCTTAACATTTGAATCCCCCGGGTTCTGTCATGTAGTGAGCACGTATGGGCACTAAGCACTGTGATGCTGGAAGCTACGGGATTCATTTTACTAGTGAGCACCTGTTGAGTCAAGTCCTTGTGATTTACCAGACCCTTGGGGAAGAGCTTTGCCTACTGGGGCCGATGAACTGTGAACTGGTTGGTGTGAACGTCCAGAGGAAGAAGTGGCAGCAGCACAGAGTCACAGAAAGAATCCAACCCCTGCATATAAGAACAGGCATTGCAAACCATACAGTGGATAATTTTAAACCAGAATGGGTGGAAAATACTCTTCCTCCTATTAGCTACATTAATTTAATGATTAGTATGTTTCCATAAAATATATTTACATTTACCATCCTGTGTAAAGGTCGTGTACTCAACTACCATTCCTAAAGTTGAACTCTTTCCGTGGAAAAAAAAAAACAAACTGTCTTTTTCAAAAGCTTGTTTTTATTTGGCAGGTGAAGACGCTGAGCCAAGCCTGTCATTGTCCTTGCTACAATGAATACCACTTAAATCTGCTGCTTCAATACACGTAAAGAAACATACCCTTCACCTGATGTATGCCCTCCAAGGCAACTGACCAAATTTCAGCTCATCAATTTAATATGAAGTCAATTTAATTCTGCTTGACCAAAAATCAGTGCCTATTGTTCCAAAACATGCAATCATCTCACAGTATATTGCAATTGCTGGTTAAGTGGCTTAGTGTTATTGATAAGAGCCCACTCTGATGAGAACAAAGAGGACTGCCAGAATCCCTTATGAAAAATAAAAAAAAGCTATTTTGCACACAACTTTCAGAAACGGTTTACAACACGAGAGCAGAGGCTGCTCTGTGGATGGGCTGTCATAATCAAATCCTTAGAAACAGATGAGAAATGAGCGTATTATTCTTGATTTACTATCACTTCATTTATGATTTCCAGTTAATACAGATCCACAAAGCCATGCCAAAGAGATACTAAAGGCCTGATTGTGCTATCCTAATTCAAGCAAAACCCATACTCAAAGTCCTTTTGAAGCCTTTCCACTTCTGCCAACTCTTGCAATTTTTATTGCAAGCCTTGCAGTACTTGATGTTTTGCTTAACATTCCAGCTCCTGGAGTTATACAACATGTGAATCTCCTTTATTTTCAGTTTTAAGAGAAGTTTATTGCCTTCATGATTGAATAGAAAAACTTGCAAAAGAGACTTTTAAAAAGGGTCAAAAATAAAAGAGAAAAAGAATAAAGACCTTAACTGCATCATTTTGCTGAATAACTTCAGAGAGGATGATATTCTTAGACCAAATCAATGATTTCTGAGCCCCAGTGCATACTTACGGCTCACCAAAAGTTAGCCACACATAGCTGCATATTTTCACTTAACAGAAGTCCTGTTCTTGTAACAGCTAAGGTTGGGGATTTCTTTTCATGCTCATAAAGGTATGTAAAATTTTGAGCCTCCTCCTGTCCAGTGTGAGGGGAGTGAAGGACCTCTCCCACAATCCTCACCTCCCGTGCCAGTAGCCATGGGGTCCCCCAAGTGTCAATGGCAAAGTGAGGAGCAAAGTAGAGAAAACCTCTAATCGACCACCCAACAGTGCTGATTTTGCACCAGCTGCCCAGCTGGGACAAACTGGGCAGCCCAGTCCTTAAATTGCTTGCTTCAGAGTCCACTGTAAGCTATGCGGTGATCCTACAGGACAGCTGTAGCTCGGGGGCTGCTATCTGAAGAGCCTGGATCAAAAACCAGGCAGTAAACTATCCCTCCCACGATGGCTGCAAATCTGCACATTGCTTGTTAACACTGAAACAGTGCAAGGCTTTATTTCCCTCTTCCTCCCACCTCCTAATTTCCTTTTTTTTTTTTCCCCTCCTTACCTGATACCTTTTGTTTATTCTGTAAGCTGTTTGAGGCAGGGGCTGTCACTTCCTATGTGTTTATGCAGTGCCTTGCACGAAGGCTGACAGCTCTAGAAGCCATTATAATCAAAGGGGGGTGGGTGAGATTTTTAAGGCGCTAAGGAAAATGAGGCGTTCACCTACCATTGACATTCAATAGGCTTTGAGTACCTTTCTCCCCTTTGAGAAATCTACATTTACAAGTATAATAATTAACATGTCTGTCATCACCAAAACATCCATTGTTAAAATATGACACAGCCTCCAAGTAGGGAAAACCTTCATTTAGAGCAGAGTCACTAACAAAAAGAATATTTTTTTTCAGAAGTGCTAAGACCTCATTTGTCTAAAATCATGCAAGTATTCAACATACTTTCTGGAAGTATCATGTCTATCTTGTATCATATATTGCATTAGTTAGGTATCTGCTAGGAAGCACACACTCCATCAATTTAAGCACTAACATTATGGATTTTTTTAAAAGAACATTTCCTATAAATAGAGATTTAAATGATCTTCTTTAAGAATTGTAATCTTTAATTGAATTCAATACCTCTGCAAATGGAGCAAACAATCTCTAACTGATTAGATCATTTGCTTCTATTCTATTTCAGACACGCACTGGTTTGCAATAATGTAAGGTTTTCTCATTAGCATTGCTGTTCAGCTGCATATTTTCTTCAGTAACCTAATTAATGCTAGAAAGGTAACTTTCCTTATTATGCATTACAGTATGTCAATGTAGTTGGCACTCCTGCAGAGGTTATATATAAATAAAAATCAGAAAAAATGTAAAGCAAAAAAATTAAAGGGAATGTAGAAATTAAAAGTAGATTTTCCATGAGATGGTGAGTGCCTTCATCTCCCAGTGGCATCAAGATGGAAAGTGATTACTCAGCATCCTGCAGGATAGACCCATGGGAGTCCTATGGGTCACTAGCACAAAAATTATTACATGCAGGTAGAATAAGAAAACAGGTATTAATGAAGAGAAGAAATTATGTCCTTAATTTGATTTAGTAGTTTCCTAGGTCTGAGTGTGTTGCATGAATAACATAGCATCCTGCAGACAAATTTCAGTTTTGACTCTGGGATGTTATCAATCTCTTCAAATCAAATCACAGGCCTGATTGCAAACAGCGTTCCAGTGCCGTCCCTGACTAATGAAGTGTATAGTCGCAATGACAACACAGATCCTACCAGGCAAGATGTTTAGACATAGCTGAAGTAAACCACTGTGTATTATTAATGGCAAGAAGGGCTCAGTTATAGGCTCAGGATGTCATGTGCTGTAATGGCATTAACACTGAACGCTTTCCTCAGAAATGCTGATTTCAGGCTCTTAGATACAGAAATACTCCTGCCAAGTTGTTTTAAATGGGCTGCATCAAGGACTCACATCAGCAAGGCTAATAGGTGAGAGAGGTTGATCTAAACCTTCACCCTCAGACCGTGCTTTGGCGAGATGCTGTGCACCTCTGGATGCTCCTGGAGCCTGCCTGCGGCTCGTGATGGTGGGACATCAAAGAGCAGGTGCTGACAGCATTGTGGTATAGCCAGCTCAGCCAGGAGGGGATGAGGGAATGGCATGGTTGCATTGAGGTCACTCTGTGCCAGTGGCAGCCAGGTGCTCTAAATAAATTGTGTTGATGCTCTCATAAAGTCAGTGAGGGCCACAGCTTATTTCAGGCACCACAGTCTAGAAACAGATCCATGGAAGATCATTTTGCCTAATTGTCTCTTTCCCCTCTTCAGAAAAAATTATATCTCACCATGGTCGTTAGCTTAAGAAACTTTTTTCTTCCCCAGATATGCCATTGGAACACCTCAAAAAGAAAAATCTTAGTGGCTAGACACCCAAACAAGTGAGTAAATCATATTGGGGAATATCCCTGGAAGCTGAGGCAAACTGGCAAAGCAACTATACCAGCAAATTCCCATCACTCACAAATCAGGCAAGGTGCCAACTGGGAATGCTCCCTGAGTTGTTCTTCCTTCAAAATTGTGGCTGGGAGTTACCTGAGAGTGTGGCAGAGGCCAAAAGCATGCTGGGAACTATTAGAACAGTTTAACTTAGTTTAATTTTAATTTAGTAGCATTAATTTAGCCCAAATTCTTTCATGCTGTGAGGATGTCCTGCACTTTTAGATGCAGATCTTCCTCTATGCAAATTTGATTCATTTCATTGCTGCAAAATACTGAGATCAGACTAGCTGGATAATAAAGTGGGAGATACTATTTAAAACAGAAGTAATAACAAAGAAAATTTATTGCCTATTTCATAAAAACACTGTCATTTACTACAACAATAATTAAAAGAACTGCAACCTATGGTCTTTAATGGATGCTATTTTTTGGAGGCAGCTGGTTCCATGTATCTCTAGTTGGGTTTTATTGCCCCTTTCCCACCCCCCCCTCCTTTGGATTCTCATGCACTTTAAATAAACAAGGAAAATGCATAAAACCTGTGTTTATTTGAAAAATCAAAATGTTTTTTTAAAAGCTCACTTTTAACTGGAGTGTTCTGCTTCCTTATACAAAATAACAATTTTTACTTTTTTACTTTTTTTACTTTTACATCACTGTAATTTTCAATCTGCAGTATAAAGTGTACCAAAATACTACAGACAGAAAAGCTGAAGTGTTGAGTTTGATGCCCCGATCAAATTCCAGCTGTGAGTTGAGGTTTTACACCAAAACCAGGCAACTTGACCTCATCCTCCCAGTCTAATCAGCATGTTCTCCTCCATTCTTGAGAAAATTAACTTCATTCATCACGTCGTGCTCCGGTTCCTCCCTACTGCTCATGACACTTTCTTTGCTCCTTGTCCTACTTCTGGATCTCAGAGTGCAGCTATCATGGCTTGAAGGCACAGTGGGTGCACAAGCAACCATATGAACCAAGTGAACATAGGGAAAGCTTTTAGCAGAGTACTTTTTTTTTTTTTTTTTTTTTTTTTTGGCAGAATAAATATAAAAGAATCTTCTCTGCCACAGAAATGTCTTGGTCAGTTTTAGATTTTTAAAGCATGAACCCTGAATGCTGTTACTCAGGGTATCCACAAGATGAAGGTACTTAATTCACTCACATGTTTTTCCCCCTCTTTTTCCTGATAATTAAATTCCCCACATATTATACAGAGATCCTGACAAAACCTGAAAGCTGCTAAATATATCACTAAATTCATGAGATGCAAATAACCTCAACAAACAGTAAACAACAGCCTCTGACTCGGAGCCTGAGTCTGCCAGGGTGCAGAGCGCTCTAAATTCCCTCTGCTGCCATTGCCTCTTATGAGGAATTCTGCCCAAGATGATGATCAATCGTGGGACTAGAGAAACTACTACTTCCTTCTTTTCCAGCCTTTTCCAACTTTTTGTCTTCACACCTCCTTCCTGTTCCCTCTTCAAACTGTGTCTCTGTTCTCTGTCTCACGGGTAAAGTCACCGCTTCATTTCATTATCTCCAATTCCGCACAACCTGCATTCCGACACTGAAAATAATCTTTATAAGTCATCAAAGGAAGAAAGAGTATTTAAAAATATGCACCACTATGAAGATAGATGACAGGACAGAAGAAAAATCTGAGCTGGTAAGTTTGCCTAATTTAGAAGAACAGCACAAAGTCCTTACTGTCACTCTAAATGCTGATCAGCATCGCATCCATGAGCCATGTACTGTACAGAACTTTTATTTGTAATTCATGCATTTCTTCAACAGGAACAATTTCATCTGCAGAGTGAATGTGATACAGGAAGCCACACTCAAAGACAGGAAAATATTTGCAAAAGGCGAGGAAGCTGACTAACCTGACCAATAGGTTCTTTTGTTGGGGTCTTTCCTCTTCTAGCGGTGCTCGTGGCCAAAGTGGTGGTTGTTTCCATGACTGATGTGGACATCTCAGACTGCATTGCTGTGGCTGTGGACTCAGTTGTCATAGAGGAAGGCACTTCACCAACAAGTCTCACATTTCCTTCTATCACGATGTTGGCATCATTTTCTGCTGCCATATTCAGAACTTTCAAGCCATTGTAGTAAAGACCAGAGAGCTGGCCTTGGAAAGGATGGCCACGTTCCTTGCCTCCAATTTTTATGGTTGCTTGGCTATTGAAGATTGTGAGCTGACGCCCTGTGAAGATAATATTATATACATGCAAAAATGTTGACTGTGAACACTATACTCTACACAAGTGATAACAGATTTTCATGGGGTGAATAATGAGAGCAATAAACTATAAGAAAAGGATTTGACTCATAATTCATTGCTTTTTAATGAGGTGTCCATGAAATGCATAGATTTTGAGAGCATTTGCATTTTTCTTAATTTACGATGTTTTGGGATTTTTTTTTTTTTTTTTTTTTTTTTGCTAAAAGGCCAATCAAATATATTTGCAAATATGTTTAGTAGTACAAATGATAGCCCTCTCCCTTTTACCTGAAAGCAGTGTTAAGCTTTTTGGTGTGTGTCAAGAATGCCAGGTTTCTAATTCCTTAAGATTACTTTTTCTTCAAGTCTGCCAACATCTCAAAGTTTTTTCCACGCAATACAGCATAGGGCCTATAGCTTTAAGTATGTACATGTGAGTTTATGTATGTATAGACATATACAAATATGTATATACACACAGAAAGAGTTTATATATATATGCCAACAAGTCACTAAGGTCCAGTGAATTTTAAAGAATATGTTATGCAGTATCTGTCATATCTCTATATAAGTGAATAAAATATTTACATTTTTAATTAAATGTTTCCTTTTTGTATTTAAATGTTTATTTTCCTTCAACATCCACACTGAAAAGAAACACATGGTTCACACTGAGTATCTCAGAGGCAGATTCAAAAACAGATGTCTGATTGGCTTTCAGCAAGGCTATCGATTAAAATAAAAGATTTTAGATGTAAAAGCGGCTTCAGAAATGATACACATACCGATGGAGAAATCATGGCACATTTCCATTAAACAGAGAAATCCTCAGCAACAGTACCACTCTTAGTAAATCGAATAGTCACTTTAGCAGATTGGTTTCTGCTCACAAAAAGCATGCACACAACTTTAAGTTCTGTTTTAATTAGTGTTTGTTCCAAAATCCCCTTAGAAGGTTGCAAACGTTAAAGGGACTTCATTTTGATTGGCAATTCATATTGCCCACTATTTAAGATACCTACAGTTTAAACAAATTTTTTTTCAGGACCATAATGAAGATATCATAACTACATATATTTTTAGTTAATAATTTAGATGCTGGAACATGTAATATAATCTATGAATGATTTATAATTTTTGGTTAATGTTTGCTATGAGTACCTTCATAGATTGAGTTAGTGGATTATATTTAACAGTCCCTTTAACCTTAAGTTAACAGGGTAAGATTATTAAACAGCTGGTACTTCTAGAAATGTATAGAAATTATTATACAAGGTATGCAAATATTACTCTATATTTTACTTTTTTAAATTTGTTTTTAATTTAGTTTTACTGAAATTTATTTTTTATGTTTATTAGTGTTACAATGAAGTACTACTTGGTTATGTTCAAATTATTTTTTTATTTGAAGTTTTAATCAATGTTTTTTACCTTTGTCGAGTAGCCATTCATCAACTACTCGACCAAGTCGATATGGAATTCGCTGTCTAGCAATCGCCAGGCGCTCGTTATCATTGTTTCCTTTAAAGTTTAAAGAGACATTTCATTGGTTAAAATCTGTAAGGTCAAAGGTTAAAAGTTAATACTTAAAGCTTGAGCTATACAGTTGCCACATGATTTTTTGAAATTTGGAATTTTAAAAAGTGCTACCTAGAACATTTCATGGTTCAGACTTTTCATTCATTCATTTATTTTATTTTAGCAAACAAAATTATTCCTATGTTAATTGAAAATTAGAAATCTGCATTTGAGCTAGGTTATTAAACTTATGTTATAGACAGACCCAAAAAACAAATTTAAACATCATCGAATGGCTTTACAAAAAAGATCATTAACCTCAGGGTTTTGTCTTTTTTGATGTTTCTTATTAACTAGTTAAACATGTTCAGGTGAAACAGGTTTAAGTTTTCAAAAGACATCCAACCTCTCACTCCAGGTTAGTCAGGTTAAAGAAGAAGAACACAACTCTTAATCACCATCTAAGGCACACTTACTTCTGCTGTCTAGAAATAGACCTGCTGTAACTTATTTCCTAGTCAGAAAAAATACATTCTTATTCACTTCATTTAAATAAATTCCAGAGATTCACATACATGGTACAGAACAGACCAGGGTATTCACCATTTGTACATTCTCATAGGACATGTTGACAATGTCTTGAAGGAACACCAAGGCTTTGACAAAAGTGACTTGCTGAAAGGTAGCCTGGTTCTGAAGCATGGAAGCACTTTAAAATTTAGCAAGAGGCCATCTGTAGTGGGGTTTCATAAATTAAGAACTAACCAGAACTCGAAAATGCAAAAAACACAAACTTGTCATATTTGCAAACCATATCTACTCTCAGTCTGTGCAGAGATCTTTGACTTCTTTAAATAAAACAATGAGATAAAATGAGGCTGGTACAGTCAGAAAAATATCAGACAACAAGGAATAATTAGCAAATCACTTTAAATATTTATTTCTAATTATAGTTTTTTGTGTTTAAATGATATAGGTGTGATCCCTCAGAAAACCGTGTCTTCTACTTAAAACTTTTCTTGGGAGAATTGTAAACCTAAATATTTCCTTCAATGTACACATTTTTGGTGGCAGTAGTATTTTAGACCAACAATACCTTTTTCTTCCATTGTATTGGTTCATATTAGTAAACAACCTGAGAGATAAGAAGAGCCAGATTAGTAAAAAGCAGTCATTCCTAATTCAGGTCCAAATCCAAAGTCAATCATACTAGCTCAAATGTGCATGCTGTCTTTGACTTCAAAACCTACCAATGAACCAAGTCCTGTATCTGCAGTGGAAATGTAAGCACAAGATGCAGTAGCCCACACAGTGCTCAGAAATTCATTTTCTTGAGCTAGAAAGATCCTACTGCTAATTATCAAACCAAAGCATTATCCAAATTCAGAAAAATCAATGTTCTAGTTTCTCAGACAACTATCCCCACTCTCAGCATCACAAGCCATAACAAGCTTGCAGGGAAGAATCAGAACCATAGCCCCCAGAAACAGCAAGAGCAACAGTTTCTGTGCCAAAAACCATGGTGGTTTCATGCAGATACTTATTCTGTCTGCAGTGACATGAACTGCTACTTTCCATGTTTCATGTCTCCCTCATTTGGTTTAGCATGGACATAATTCACTATGCCAAAAGCTGATTTATTTTCTTTTGAGAGGATGTCCTTTTCCTTTTCACTTTCCAATGTAGAATCATAGAGTGTTTTGGGTTGGAAGGGACATTTGAAGATCATCTAGTCCAACCCAACTGCCATGGGCAGGGACATCTTTCACTAGATCAGGCTGCTCAAAGCCCATTCAACCCAACCTTGAACACTTTCAATGATGGGGCATCCACAACTTCTCTGGACAACCACAGAAATTGGTTCCACAACTTCTCTGGGCAAATATGCTATGTGAACTTCTATATGGATGTCAATATTAAAAAAATGAATAGGTCTATATATAAAAATATATACATTTTTTTCATATGTATATTTTGCTCTGTTCTCAACTTTCAGAAACATTCTCTGTAAAGTGATATTTTACTGAAACTTTCCTTCTTCTGCCTTTCCAAGAAACTGAAACTTTAGAATAAAAGGCTTCAGAACACAACTCTTGCAGTGTTGTGAGAATACAGAATGTCTTAAAATGTTTTTCTTGTTATGATATTTAAAATTACTACTCTTCACATCCTGGGCTTCTTGACTTACAACAAACTTCTTGCAACTAAATGGAAATTTGAGAAGTACAGGAAAAACATGAGAAATGTCATGCAATCAACATGGGAACAAAGATGAGTAGTGTGATCGTCCATGTTTCTGTTCTGGATTTTGTATCTTCTATTAAAAAAAATATATACACACACCAGTGAGTTAATAATTTATATTCCCTGACAGTCAGTTACTTTTAACACTTATGTTTAGCTTTTCAATAGATGTTTCTACAGTTTTTATTGAGGCATTATCAGTTGATTCACTGAATACGTGAGAGAACATCCTATTTCCAAAAGGTTTCCTTAACTTAAAACAAATGAATCATGAGGTTTTGTTGCTGTTGGGTATGTTTTTTTTCTATCTCTATTTAAAAAAAAAAAAAAAGGGGATGGGGGTGGGATTCTTCTATGTCATTTATAAGAAAAGGCTAAATTGCTCAGAAGAGGTTTGCGGGCATAAGGAATCTATTAACACAATAGAAAGAAGTCTCATGGATGTAGATCATCATTCACTCATCAGATCCATTCAGTGTTACTCACTGGATGCCGTTCATGAACAAATGCTCCCTAGACCTCAGAAGAACCATATAGTCACGTAAAAATGAAACACTGTTCACAACTGCATATGTTGGGAAGGCATTAAACTCTTGTGTTGTTTATTCAGCCAGTGGGTGTAAATTAGGTGCCTTTGGTAGAAGGACCCTCTGCAGTCACCTGTCCCAGATCCCTAATGCTACGGCATCTCTCTACTGTAATTCCATTACTAACACAGGATTTATCCTAGACAAGGTTTATTGCTGCCTCCACTTTCACTACTTGGCAGCTGCTCCAGGACATCTCTATGGTGATCATGGAAACTCCTCTGTGAATTAACAGCATAAATTTAGTCTTGGCCAGCTTATACATTTCTTTGAATTAGTTCATTAAAAAGTTCATGCAGTATGTACATTTTTTGAGATATTGCACCCTATTATAATGTGATTTATCTATAAATTATGTTTTATACTAACTGCAGAGTCTTGCACCACTGGGAGCAAAATACAAATGAAAAGCAAGGAAATAACCATTTGGTTTGTAAAGGTCACACAAAAAAAATAATTGCTGACTACATTAGCCCATCCCTCATCAGAGGAAAAGTGCATTGTCAAATGCATCTCAATTTGACAGTAGTACATTAGCTTAAATTCTTCTAGTATATAATATAAATGGAAAGGCTAGGGGGAAATTGTGTGGAACTTAACCAGATTTAGTTTCAAGGAGAACACATAGATTTAGTATTGATGAAACTAGTAGACACATAGGTAACTTAACAACTACATTTAAAAAAAAAAAATTATACGTAGCATTGAAAATAATGGAAACAGCATTAAAAGCTACAAACACCCAATTATTACATCGTGAAAAACATACATCTTTTCAATAACTGCTTCTTCCCAAACAGCTGGTTTGGGTCATACACTCAGCTACAACGAATCTGGATAGCCCCACTGAATTGAGTAAAACTATGTGCGTTTACTTCATCTGGTAATCTTATCCCCAGTAGGGAAAACATAAGTACCACATATTGTTTTTCTCAGGAGTGCACATTTTTCATGCTTTCTTTATTTATGCTTGTTTTTACCAATATGGTGAACCAGAAGGAACTTCTTCAGTAAAAACACTTGCAAGAAGGTTAATAAATATTTTCATACTCTAAATAAACCTGTGGCTTTGAGATTTTATTTCTTTTACCCGTCTGAAAGATTAAGTGCTCTGGCAGGCATACTTTTCAACCGTAATTCATAAAAAACAACTGATAAGCCTAAAGTCTAATTGTAGACAGCTATCCAGCATGACACTTCCTGGTTATATGGCCAAGATTTCTTTGATTTAAAAAAGCTAGGTAGAAATGATTCATTCAGGATGTGCACTGTGACATTGTCTAACCTGATTGAATTCTAGATGGCTTCATTCTTCTCCCAAATAGATAATATTTTGTCACAACACAGTGTTAATTCTGTACAGGCAGAAAGGCTTCAAGGGAATAACAATAATTCCAAAGAATCAAGGTAAGCAAAGAGGAACAGCAAAGGTCAAATCTTTGAGTTGGAGCTAAATCTTGTGGCAAGATTGAGAAGAAGCAGTCCAAGAAAACTTTAATCATACCTTTATATCTGTAGGTCAGCTGGGACAAACCAACTATGTGAACTTCACTAATATGTATTTTATCCCTCCTGATTTATTATATTGTCAGTGCTGGAGTGTAATTCTATTTTGTTCTCTGAAATAAAGGTGTCAGTTATTGATGTGAAATAGCAGCATCCTTGAAAGAGAATAAGTAAGAAGGTTGAAAATCGAGAGCCTGTGAAGAACAACCTAGACTAGAGAATATTTTCTTTGAAACAAACCCTTTAACAGAATACAAATTCACCTTGTTAGTCTCAGTGATCTGCTAGGGAAATAAATAACAAAGTGATGAAACCAAGGTCTATCTCCATATATAACCCCCCCTCTCCCTAGTTTTGCTCATCATGATCTTGACACTGCTATTTCTGAATCATGACTCCCCTGACATCCGCAAGAGGAAGGAAGAGACCCATATAATTCCTCCAGATGCAGTTAGGGATGAAACCCAAAGTGTCAGCTGCACGGCATGGGAGGAAGCCACAGCAGCTCTGTAGTACAGGATCAAACAGTCCACAGAGTGTCTTACATGGCCAGGCTAGAAAACAAAAGCACAATCTCAGTAATGGCCCATACTAAAGTTCACTCAGATCATCTATTACTGTGCACGCACACTTGTGTATACAAATATATATTAATGTTGGAATAAACTGGAGATACAAAGACTGTGGTCTAAAATTTGTAGAACAGATGATTTTGCACGTGCAGCTTGCCTCTTCCCAGCAAAAGAGGGAGTGGTATTTTAAGTGCTATCAATTGCAAGCACAAACTTTTACAGGACTTGCATGTAATTTTGTCATGCTGGTGTTCACATTGGCTCCATGTCCTGGACATACACGGATGCTTTCAGTATCATGATAGTCACAATGTGAATTGATGTTAACAATACAATAGATTCAGACAGCAATGCATTTTGAATAGCCAATGTACAGACATTCCCTATAACTTCTTAAGAATCAAATTTAAATAGTCTTTAACTGTCATCTACGGAATTCAGTGGCTATGTCTACATTGCTCTGTTTGACCAAAGACCTCTTAGAAAGGTCACTCAGGCTAGGGCTCCCACCCACATGTACACTGCAGACCCAGGGTATGTTCCCAGACTTTCCATGCACAATGAGTAGGGTGTGCTAGTGCATAACCTTACTTCACCTGCCACTGTAGACCTCTAGCAAGTTTTTTTCCTAACAAACCTAGCTCCTAAATAGTCTGCAGCACATCCCATCATCTGATCCTGCCTGTTGCCTTCCTACATATCCCATTACCCGCAAGCATCTTGTCCTCAGCAGCCATCAGTAAGCTTGCCTTTATGCCTGCAAACACAAGATCACCTTTTCCACCACAACCACCTGGGTCCAGGATATACAAGCATGAGACTGGGTTGCATGGGGCAGAGAACAAGAGGTCCAGTTTCACCCCAGGAAATCACTGTGTTTGTGGGGGTCTCTGACACTGCTCAGACCCAGATTTTTGCTGAGTGCTTACAGACTTGGCTATCTGGTATTTGATCCAGGAATGAGAAAGTCCTGAATGGATCAGATAAAGCTACGTCTTTTTCTGTTGCTAAAATATGCCAGCTCTACCTGTTACAATGTGGAGGTCGAAGAGTTGGGAGAGATGGAGCAAGGTACAGTGATCAGCCTCGAAGACTATTTATTGTACGAGGAATTACAAATCCAGAAGGCTGATTTAGGCCTCCCCCAGTGTTCAAAGGGAAGGTAGACACACAGTTCTGAGATATGTATTTTTTCCCACTGGACAGCTTGAACAAACCTTACCATCAGCTTGGTGAGAAGATAAAAATGCAAAGAAACTCTAAAGTTAGAGAAAGAACCTGTAGCAAATGAGTGCAACTCTGCAATGCCTTACCTTATTCCAGAAGAGCTAACCTATAAAAAAAAAAGAAACCACCATGAGGTATGACTTCTCCAAACTTTAAAGTGTCAAACCTGGCAAGTTTATTGTTAAATGACCATAACATAATATGGCCCTTTTCACCCTACAGGGACTCTCCTAAATGCCTTATAATGAACATTAGGTATCCCAAGAGGATATTCTGCTCACAGAATGACTGACAGCAGTCTTCATAGCAGAGTGAGATATCGGTGGTTTATAATACTGCTAAACACAAAGCAAAACTTATGTTGCCTTAAAGAAGAATCCAATTATCAGATTTATTGGAAGATGTGTCAGTTGATTCCCATTCCACTGATACTACAGACTGTACCAAAACATCTTGTGTTCACCTGCAAGCTCCTTGTTTCATGCTTGCATATTAAACAAACTAAATCATATTTTTACAACTTTCTACAGGATAAAACTGAGAACTCTCATTAACCTCTCAGGGAGATCTGAACCTTCACTTCAAATCAACTACCTTCCGCCCTGTTTTGTTTTTGATTATTTTTCACTGGATTAATTAGTAATTAAACAAAGAGTGTGCTCTTCCTGACTTTCACTTCCTCACTATAATGCAATATCTGTCTCAGTTTATGCAGTGTTGGATTGCTTACTTTGAGAGATTGGTGTATTATATCAAAAGCAAGCAAGAGAAGATGAAAAGCAACAAGAAGGTGATAAGAAAACATAGGACTTGTCTGATAAATTAAAGGTCATATTTTGTTATCAGGAGTTTTAAAAAGATCCTTTGTACTGCCTGTGCACCGTTTAAGGAGCTAATATTGTATGGCTGCTGCTAAAATAGGCAGGAAAATTGATAGAAATCATTAAAGAGGAAGATTAAAGTATAAAAAATGAATTGTTCTAAGTACAGCACCTTGCCCCACATCACTCCAAGAGTGATATTTTGCAGTTCTCCAAGGTAAAAGGACTCAGAACTGTTTCTAAATCATAATGACACAGCATTTAATGTTACTTCTCCTATAGAAATTTAACCAGAAGTTGACTGTAAGCAGTTTCTTATTCAATAGATTTCCAAGAGCTGGAAAATGGAGAATATTTTGACCCTACTGTATCTAAAATTAGCTAGTCTGAGATAGCAACTACTGAATGTGGTGTTCTGACTTTCGCCCAGGTAGCAATCTGAATGATCGTAATTTCATCTTAGCAAAGAGCTGCTATATAGAATGTCTCTTAACAGAAATAACACATTATATAAATGAACAATTGCAAATGGAAAACACTGTGCTCAGCTCTTAGTTTAAATTTGTATTGGTCTGTAATCCCATGAGTATCCAGTACTCAGGTGGAAGCCATCAATAAGAAACATCTTATTAAATATGTGCAAGCCTCTTAATTAAATTTAGTCACACTGCAAGTTCCGAGGATAGAACAGGACAAACTGTCAAGAGGTCATTACTCATATCATTGCATTTTATTGTTGTCAGTGAAAGGCTTTGGGAAATTCTATGTATTTTTTCCATATATTATTTCTGGACCATTTGTAACATGAAAAGTTATCTGAAACAATTAAAAAATCTTCTGGCATTGAATTCTGCTCTTGGTGATGTGATTTATAAGAGAAAATAGAGTGTGGCCTTCAGTTGTGATCACCAAAGCTACTACAACTGAACTGCTCTAGCAGACTGTTTCGAGGCAATGCAGGGTGCGCTGAGGATAATTTCATGGTCATTACGTGACCAGAGACATAAAAAACCCATAAGAAATCCAAGGCAATCAGCATCAACCCTCAACAACACACAAACCAACCTGACCGCAACTACAAATATTAAAAACGTTGATTTCATCTTCTTTCATGAAGCATGAAAATGCTAGATTTAACCACTACTGTGCCCCAAAGTCCTGGGCCATACAGGTGCTTTGTCACACACTACATCTGCCAAGGCTGCATCAGCTTGTTCTCCTGGGGACATGTATGGTTAGACACAAACCCATGGAAACAACAAAAGTGAGGTCATTATTTGGACAAGCCTTTGCCAAGCAGAAGAAACCAAATGCACCCATAAAGATAGCAAATGGCATTTAGGAGATAAAAATCTGTTCTGTGTCAGCAGTGCAGCAAAAAAAGTAGCCCTTGGCCAAAGCAAGCTCCAGACTTTCAGTTCTGTCTAAAAGTGGCATTTCAATTTGTGTATTTATGCCTTGCAGACATTTTACTATAAAAGAATAATCTATTTCAAATGGAAAGGTTTAAACTTGTACACATAGGGCTTTTTTTTAATGCTTTTGGCAAGAAGTAGAAACAGAAACTGTAAATAATAGAAACAGATGCTCACTGAGATAAAAGCAGAGGAGTGCTTTAGGACTGCAGAACTATAATGAGCAGTCCACCACACAATAGCATAATGGCCATGGGTAGACTCCTAGCAGTGATTTAGTTTTATCTGTTAAAAGGTGAAATAATCTGATTCCCTAATTATACATTAAAATAAAGCTTCACTAATATTTTCCATTTAAATTAATCTGTGATATGTAGCACATCACTATAAATTTTTATGATATACAGCTAATTTTTTAAAAATCTGCAAAGTGTTTCCAATTAGCTAAGTATTTTCCCCTTGTGATTATGTTTCACATCAGTTTTTTGTGTAGTCCAACTGAGAAGACTAAGAATTATTGTGAAACATTTTATTTTGCTTTGGGATTCTGATTTTGAAGAAAGTTGAAAACTGCATTGCTCAAATACTCTGGATTTCTATGTCTAAAACTTCTATAGTTTCCTTCTTTTATGATTTAGGAAGTTCTCAAGGAAGGGAAAAGATGGTTGCCATAACATATTTATCACTTTCCTGAAATCTGTGTTTCATGACTTCTGAAATCTGTGTTTCATGACTTCTTGTATTCTCCGTGTAAGAATGGGAGAAAGACCCACTGCTGCAAAAAGCACCTGTGAGGGGGGACAGGTGTGAGAAAGTTTGTCAGTGTTGTTACCAGCCACTCCTATGGAAAGTCCATTTCAGTGCACCCTATTCTGCAAAAGCACTTAAAGACACATTGAACATCAAACACAGAAGCAATTCTCGAGTGCTTTGCTAAATCATGGCCTGAAAAGGCCTTTAAAGCTACAGATCTCTTCTTGGATGTTTTCAGATGGCAGCTGGTGTCAACGTAGCCTTGGACAACTGGAAGAGAAAGCCACCGACTCCAGTGCCAGATCTAACAGGTATGGACCTGACCTGCACCAGCTAAATCAAGGTATCCCAATTCCTTAAGCTCTTGCCCAGAACACACTTTCATATGAGGAGCTACTCTGTTTTAAAGTTAGCAAGGCCACATTTTAGATGGACAATGCAAAGCTGGCAGCTAACTTTCGTGTAGGTCTAAATTTATTGGCTTGATTTTCAGACTTAACCTGAATTGAAACACCAGAATGAAAAAAACAATCAATATTGAACTATTTAAGTGTATATGAATTTGCAAGGAAATATGTAATTGCTAGTCAACTGTCAATATGTTTAATTTTTCATTTTCTTTTACAAAAATCCATTTGCTAATGCAATATCCAAAAAGTAGAGTTGACTTCTACTTTGAAACATTTATGAAATGTTAAATGGGGAAAAGAACAACTTTTGAAAGAAAGTAGCTCTGCTAGCACACTTTACACATCCACTTTTTCTCAGGAAACCACTTGACCTTTTAAAAACATACTGAAACCCACTATGTTGAAGAAATTAAATAAGGATATTATCATCTTTCCAGCTTTATGAATTTTAGTAGCTTCCTAACACAAAGCACTAATGCATTAATAAAATATAATGCAATAAACTATTTAAATTATTTTTATTTTTAAGTGACAGTACTGAGAATGAAGTATTAAATAATCATCTAATTCTAAGCAGATAATACACTAGCAGCTAAAACATGCAGATGGCTTACTAATAAAATATTAATGCATTCCAGTTTAATAAGCATATTTTCAGGACAAAATTCCAGATTCTAAGAAGGAAGGACTACATCGTTCCATCAATCCACTGTCCACCATCACCCATGAAATTACTGCCATGGAATCAATAGATTAGATGGGAAAAGGAAACTGCCTACTGTCCTTGCTTTTATTAATATGTGCATGGGTTTGCCACTGCTTCCAAAGTAGAACGCTAGAAGGTATGAACAAACTTTCGTGGCTAAGGCTGAAGTAAATCCAATTAAGATTAAAACATGTCTAACTGCCAGGATGGATTGTTACCATCAATAAAGCACAAGGCTAAAAGACGGTTCTGACAAAGATTGGAGTAACATCCCGTTTTGTTTTCTGCACAGAACACCCATGGTGCTCATGTCCACAGAGCGATGGCAGATAAGCAAAGTGTACAGACAGCAGATTATTTTTGACAGACTTGCAACATGGCTCATCTCTCCAGCTCAGCTGGAAAAGCTATATGCAGTCTTAGTCCATAGAATGCTCTTTAACTGAAGTCAGCTACTGGAAAATATACATGTAACAAACTGTGAGGTATCAGATAGAATGGCTAAGCAAGCAGCTAACTAATAATCATTTTCCTAGCTACCAGGATTTATGGATGTATAAATATACAAAGCTGAGAAAGAGAAAGATGAGTGATACATTAGGATCAGGGTAGTATTTTCAGCATTCTCTTTCTGCTCTTTTGCAAGCACATTCTCTGTTTAATGCAATAGGACTGACATGTTTAAGGCATTGTATATCTGTTGTTTAGCACAGTAATGTTTCTGGATATAGAAATTATACCTGGAAACATTCTTTCTTCTGATCTGACTTAGTTAATTCCTGGGAAGGTATAGTTATATCTGCATTACAAACACAATGCTACCATAGCATTCTTCCTATATTGATAATACGCTCTTAATACAGACATAGGCATAATCTGATCTGCATATAACAGGACATGAATATTGACCCACTTGATTATGTATTCAGGCATAAAACTATTCTTTGGTTAATTCATAACCTGTAATGGGCTCAAACAGATCTTCCAGGAAAATATCTTCTCCTGATGTGATGACACACAGTAGAGGAAAATCTCTCACCAAGGCTCACTGTTGAAATCATGTGCTCTGTTTCTTGCATGAATTTCTTAGTTCTGGTTACGGCTTTCTAGGAACAGCTAAAGAGCACATTAAGCATCTAGTGTTTTCTCCCCCTGAAAGCACTTATACTGTAATCAAGTAACTGCATGGTTTTCATTTTGACACTATAAATGAGTTGAGATAGCACATCTTTTGGGCTCTTGTTACACACGGACCAATTTTTTTTTCCGTAAAACCACAGACCACAGGTACAGACTTTGATACCTGCTCCAGAGCTGGTTTCAAAGTACTGTAAAGGGTGGTAAAATCATCCCCAATTCTTACAGTTTAGCCTTTTGGGCCCGCAAAGTGACTTCCATAAACTCCTTTGTCACAGCATCACAGGATGTTTCATATGGAGCAACCTGGAAGATGAAACCTCCACAAGTGACTTCTCAGAATTATACATTTCCAGGACATTGTCTGCATTGCCATAAGACTCATACCTAGGCATTTAGCACTGCTGAAGTGCTTTCTGCAACTTCCTTTGAATCGTCCTGGCTTTCCAAGCTATCATGTTCACACACCACATTTGCCCTGCCCTCACTATTATTTATCATTTTTTTTGTCTTTATAACAGTCACACATCATCAGCAATGACTTTATGCAGACTTAACTGGGGTTGTTTAGTCTGGAGAAGAGGAGGCTGAGGGGAGACCTTATCGCTCTCTACAACTACCTGAAAGGAGGTTGTAGTGAGGTGGGTGTTGGTCTCTTCTCCCAAGTAGTTAGTGATAGGACGAGAGGAAATGGGCTCAAGCTGTGCCAGGGGAGGTTCAGGTTGGATATTAGGAAACATTTCTTCACGGAAAGGGTAGTGAAGCATTGGAACAGGCTGCCCAGAGAGGTGGTGGAGTCATCATCCCTGGAAGTGTTCAAAAAATGGGTAGATGTGGCACTTCAGGACATGGTTTAGTCTAGTCTACCCTTGATTGGTTTAGTGGTGGACTTGGTAACGTTAGGTTAATGGTTGGACTGGATGATCTTAAAGGTCTTTTCCAACCTAAACAATTCTATGATTCTATGACTTCCAGGCCACTTATAAAAGTGTTAGATAATTTTGAGCCCAGCACAGAACCCCACTGGACATGTTTCCAGTCAATGAATGCTCCTCACTGATAACTATTTGTTGTCTGCAATATTGAGGTTATTAGCTCAAGCTGACTAATGAAAAATTAACTATATTTACTGCTCATCACTTTTATGATGAATATCCATCAGCTTTGGGACTGACAACGAGATGCACATCTGTGATATGCAGGTTCCCCAAAGTCACTGCAACACTGAACACTGTGGTGGTGCACTTCTGTGGATGGTAATTTGGCTCATAAAAGATGATTTATACACACAGGATACCTGCGAGCACCAGAGAAGTTAAAAAGGGGCAGAGGAACCCTGAAACTGAGCCTGACACTTCTCCATCCAAATCCTTCAGGTGTACCTTATCCTGCCACAGCTTTTTGGAATTGATGGTGCAACCATAGTACTGTCTTCAGTCTGAGTTTGTGTTTTAGTTCAGACAAAACCACACATGAATTTGCATGAGAGAACACTACAGGACTAGAACCCTAAAGTGAGATGCTCAGGAATCCTTTGGTTGAAAATTTCTATGCAGCAATTGCTGTGCTCTGAAAATGAGAGCATATTTTCAAGACTTAGCCCTATACCCAGATACAGTTAACCTTTTAGTACCGTTTGTTCTTTTGAAAAGGGCATATTTATTCTTCTCTCCCTACTGTGCAACTGTAATTTTAAAATTTTAAACCAGTAGTCTATTAATGCCCATCAGTTCTGTAAAACAGGAAAATCAAAATTGTCTTTATATATACTTAACCCTGACAACATTGTGTTTCATTCAGTTTTTTAATGTCCACTAAACTTGATGCTGCACCAGGAAGGCCATTTAACTCCTTAGAAATAGTCCACTGAGAAAAATAAACCATTCACATCTCAGTTAAACCAATTTGTAAAAGCATAATTTCACTGCCTTTAATTCAGTTAACTTCTGCTTGTAAGGGGTTGAAATCAGGATGTCGTTCACAATGTTCTATGCTTCTGGTACAGCAATGGATGTTCAATTTCCGCTTCACATTTATTTGAAATTGTGTGTACTACAGAATCCAGCTCTTGTGAAGCTCATGAGTGTTCTAGGTTATATAAATCATACAAGCTTTTCAGTCTTTTTCTGACAGGTAGGGTAGACCGCTAAAAAGACCCTCTGGTTTAGCTACACCTTGCTAGGGTCAAGGTAACTCTTTGAACGCTCCTGGAACACTCTGAACTTACTTTTAAATGCACAATATAATGCAACAGTCCTGTAGAATTGGTTGTAACCAAGTTGCCGTTAATCATAAATCCAAAGTATTAAAGAAAAATTTATTTTGAAAGTGTGGACGCTGCAGTTTCAGGATGTTTTCTTTTTTAACCAACAGGGCGCAAGACTGCAGAAAGCTAACCATGCTGCAGAATGAAGAGATAGGTGTATGGCTTCTCTCCATGTTCATATACTAGAAAGGGGAGAAAGAGAGTCTAAAGCATATACATACTCGTACGTTCAAGATAGCAATGATTTGTGTCCTCCTGGATACCTGGCTAAAGCGGTTCAGTCTCTTGAAAATATATCTAGGATGGAGCAGGTTGCCATTTTCCCTGCTGCAGTATGGATTATAGTTAGTGCTTCTGAATTGGTTAGTTTGATGGAAGTTCTTATCCTGAAGACATAAAGTATTATTCTGCTGTCACACCTCACAACACCAGTAAAATGTATCTGGGGACACACGCACAAATGTGCCCCAAATAAAAAAATATCTCATCTTCTGAGAGCACCTCAAACACAATAGCACTGCAGAGAAATTAATTTTCTTTTCCATATGATAGATTGTCTGGTTGGAAGGCTTAACACCACATTGATTTGTTCTGTCCTGAGAAAGGCCCCCATTTCAGACTGACTTCAGGGTTGCCCCAGAAGCTAATGGAAACAAACTGCATGGCAGAAGGAACGCACCGCAGAAGCGCGCTATCATACCCTTCTCTTGCATGCTCTATCAGCCACTGGGAGTACTAATGCCAGTCTTAGAGCAAACGCATGTGTATGCCCATCAAGTAAGGCATCTAAAGTGAGGGGCACAGTCACAACCATTCCAATATTTATTCACTTAAGTGTTACACAAAAGTAATTTTACTGAAGTCAGTGAGTGGATATTGGTTTGGCTTAGTGAGTGACACGTTATGTAAAGTCCCGTGTAATCTTGAAGGAGACGGCTATGAACCTACTAGAGGGCAGGCTGAAAGGAAAGAGAAATAGAGGAATCTGGTGTTCAAAACATTGCATTGACAACACGGTCATGCCACTGGGAAAGAAAAGAATGACAAATATTGATTCTATCACAGATATCAGCACTGTATTGTTAAAGAAGCTACCGAGTAGCTAAAATTCCTTGGTATTGATTGAATTGTTTTCTTTTTAACCAACACCACATTAATCCTCCACTTTGAACTTATCCTACTACATTGGATAAGTTACGATACTCCAGGTTACATGGAAAACATATGTCAAACCAAATAAAAGTGTGCAAAAGAATCCCTACATATTTGCAATGTTTCATCTTTCATGATCTGACTTTTACTGGGATCGTTAACAGATAATGGCCTTCCTGAAGAGGTGAACGGGACCAGCTGTGACAGATTTGCCATGTCTCATTCTGAGATTTGTTTTCACTCCCACTTTCTTCCTCTATCTTGAGTCCCCACAGCTGTGGTCTTCTTCAGAAATTCCATTTCCATATCACCCCTGTGCCTAATTATGGTAAGCGGGTATGGGCACCATCCTCTGCCACAAGATGCAAAAAGAGCAGATTATCTGTTTCTTTCAGTATTTCAGAACACCTTTTTCTGAATCACTGCTCATTTGACATTTCTTTCTCCTTCTAAACTAGATGCATTGTGCCATCTTGCTGTACTTAACTGAAAGGTGTTATACCTTCTGTGATCAAGTCATGACAACCATGCCACGCATTTTATCAAGATCTGAATTTAATTACAGGATCTATCAATTCTAAGAAGGGGTGAGCCTTTGTATTTCACCAGGATATCCAAGATGAAAAATAAAGGAAAAAAGAAAATCTGTCTGCAGACTTAAAGAAGCATTATTATATAGCATTATCTGACAGAAAACCTGATAAGCTGTCAAATTAAAAAGCTGATTTGGGAAACTTTACTGAAACCACTTTTTGAAAAGAGACATACTCTAGTGTCTCGTTTGGTTATCACCTAGGCTCTTTATTTAATGAAGACAGCAGGATAGAACAATTTCATAATCTCTCAAAGGGCAGGAGTGCTTTAAAAAAAAAAAAAATATTGACTTTGGATAAGCTGAAACAGAGTTTCACCCAAAGAGAATGGGGAAAATAAATTGCCATTTTTGTTAGCATCAATTTTGCACATGAACAATAAAATTATACTGAAAGTAAGACCTAGAGAAATGCTGAAAAATACATTTCATCATAGCCAAAGAGTAGTCAGAGCTGTATGAATCAGAAAAAGATGCAAGAAATGAGTTGTGCAGTTACATGTTGGCAAAGGTAAGGTAGCATGCTGGCCTAGTTACATCCATCACTTAACTGCTGGTTTGTGGCTCAGTAACTAAGATTAATTTTTAATCTATTTTGAGCAGAGAAATGAGAAAACTATTTTGTGAAAAGACATACAAGAACAAAGTGGAAAGTGTTTCGTTTGGAAACTGAAAGAAAATTTCTAAGCGCAGGAGTTTTCTCCTAAGTTACCCTCTCAGACAAGCAATTTATGCAAAGAAACAGACTTGACCCAGTCCATTTTTCTTTCTCATTTCTTAAGCTCTTCTATCACTAACATAACTTTTAAATACACATGGGGAAAAAAGAAATGGGAATGGGGAACCCCCCCACCCCAAACCGCTAATCCTTTAGAGGGGAAGTGGACCATTGATTTAAATACAGCTCCATTAATATTTTGTTTAGCATTCTAAACATTCTCAGATCTTACTTGTTTTTTGACTGCTAAGGAAAAAAAATCAATGAGCTGTCTACAGCATTAAGTCTTTCTCTTGAGCCAGTGCAATTGAATTAAAAATATTTTCTATAAAAATTCAAATGATCTCACCTGTCTACATTATCTTTCATATATCAACTTTTATTTTACTGTTATAATGCATATTCAACAGACCAAGTTGATTTTTTAACTTCGGGACAAGAATGAAAAAATACTTTGATCATTACATAAGATTAAAAAGTTGTTTAAGCTAATGAAGATTTTACAAAATCTCTCACTAGAAAAAATGCAAATAAATTGCATAAAACCCTAAAGGTTTCATTTTTAAATTTTAGAAAATGTAAAAATTTGGGGGGTTTAAATGCTTCTCTTAAATATTTTTTGTTGTTCTTTAAATACCTTTCATTTTGCATTTTTTCATTTTGTTTTTTCATTGCACGTCAAAGGAAGTATACATTGTTTTTTTAATTCTTCATTCACTAATCTTTGTCAATTATCTTGAAATCTTCTCTAGTACAGCCAGTTTGTATGGTTTCTAACTTTTTTATTATTTTTAAAAAATCAATGTTAATAAATATATAACTTAAGGTTTAAATGGTCATACTTCAAATGAAAAAATCAGTGGATATACTCTGTTGATTTTCATTAGGTGGGAATCTGTGCCTCTGATCTCCCTAAGCCGGGGTCTGATCCATGAAGGAACTTTGCTTTTACCACCAGGGTTGCGTAATTTCTTCCTGAATGTTTTCACATATAGAACTTTGTCAAAGACTTTGTGCAAATTAAAAAAAAAAAAAATTATGTTAACTCATTCATATTTATGCCCCATTATCTCCTATCAAACCAGAATAGGTTTAACTACAATAGTTATCAGCAGACATTTCCAGACAGAGACCTCAGTATAAACAGACCCTCAGGGAGGTGTGACTCCATGGACACATGAAAGGCCATAAAGAACACTGATGAGTTTTGCTTTCCAAATCTGGGAGGATGAGACATTACTTGGTGACCAAGGAACTACTGACTTAACTGGTATTTTTGCCTTCTCCTCTTACTAATTCCATGGACTAAATATTTTAGACCCACATCTATAGTCTGATTTTATACATATGGCATAAATTTATACATAAAGTGTTCACTTGCACTGTATAATTCATCTTCTACATATTCCCAGATGGAGAGTTCCTGAGAAGTCTTCCTGTTCTTTCCAAACACTGTTCTCTCCAAGGGAAGCAAAGTATTATGAGATGTCCTTGTTTCATTGGCCCTGCTACTTTCTCACAGCAGGAAAATGACACATAAAACAGGAGACATTGGGCAGTATCTGTTTCACAGAAGCTTAATTGCTGTGAGGAAAACTTAAGACTTTTCCATTGCATTTTCCCCCTGGGCAGAAAGGTAGTCTTTGTTTTGTCTTTGGAAGCATTGCCCCCACTAAGTAATGAGAGACTGCTCCAAGTTTGTGAGCTTTGCAGCTCATCAGAAGAGGGCATTCTTGATATCCTTTCTGTCCACCACTGGGATTGACTAATCAGGATGACAGATCTGACGATAGCAGCATCAAAACTCTGACCATAGCAAAGGAAAGTACATGAGAGAGAATCAAGATGTATTCTTTCCTCCAAAGAAGGAAGCAAGTGAGAAAAAAGGTAAAGGTGATGTGTTGCTGGACAAATAAATAGGAGTCGGAAGGCTTATATTATTTCAGCGTAGAAACCCCCCTGAAAATCCCATGTCCTAACACCGGTGGCCAGGGAGGTTTGAAAAATTACCCTATGGCAAATGCAACACAAGGCAAATACTGAGTGACCATTTATTTGTTAGGTTCCTACCTCACCTTGACCATTATAATTTTGCATGGATGTGGTGATAACAGGCTGTCTGTCCATTTTAATAGAATATTTGAAGATATGTTTGTGAAAGAGTTCAAGATCTCTCCTGGCCACCACACTTATGCCTGAGGAACAGATCTTTGATTTTCTTCAGAAGTGGCTGTAGGGGCTTGAATTTGGAAGGTATTTCTAAGCCAATTGTATGCATGTTAGATACCTACATGGATTGCTTGGGAAATATTAATCCAATATGGAGAAAAAAATGTACCGACACAAATGTCTCCCATTAATTTTATGGTCAATCTGAACACACAAAACCAAGACAAATGGATAGCACTTATCCTAAATAGGATCCATGGTAATAGCCGAATCTTAGCATTTATCTTTAAGTCAGGTGTATCCCATGAAAAAATGGCAGACGCTTTGTCTATTTTCCAGAATACAGGGACCAAGAGAAGCATTTGAATGAGACATCCCCTTCCCCTAGCCCTTGGATGTTCTGCAATAACAACCTTTAGCCCACAGATCCAGAGAAGGTCCCTAAGACAACCTGTGTGCTCTCAGATGTTTAACCTTATGTGATAAAGAAAAAAAAAAAAAAAAAAGACACTCATGCTGTCAGAGCTAGGTCTGTCAGACACATCCCTGACAATGTCTGCTGACCCATGGGGTACAGGAGGACAGCTGTGACTAAATTATGCTTTTCTAAGGCTGACCAGAGATCCAGGGATCATAGAATCATAGAATGACAGGGAAGACTTTGTTTTAGATATTTGCCTACATCAGACTGTATCTTTCAGAGTGCTGCAGGATCCCAGGAACTGCTGAGTATTCCCAGCAGTCTGAACAGCTTTGAAACCATAGACCAGTTGGCCAATATCTAACAGATCATCTTATAACCAGAAAATTCTGCATCAGTCTGATTTATGATGGAAGTTCTGAAGAGTAGGTTCCCCCCGCTGGTAAAATGATTGGTTGCACCGTGTTTTTTAAAAAGAATCAGCATTGGGCAAACTGCTTTTGACTGCAGAAAGTGTAGACTTATTCACAGAGAAGTGATTCTGAAAATCCTTTACAATAAATGGTGATTATTCTGGTATTAGAAAGTCACCTAGCTTCTTTCAATATACTTTCCCAGACTTGTAAAATGCACACCCTTCACTACTAAGGAAGGAAAATTAGAAAATTGAGAAAATTGTTTTTCTTATTAAATAGATATGGTTATGATCACTGCTGTGAGAAAGATACTCCCTGCCCGCCCCCCGCCATTTGATTTGTTTTGAAACAGATTTTCTTCCAGGTGAGGAAGAAAAGGTTGTTTCAAATCAAATGAAATGCTTTGTTCTCAGATTACCTAAATCCTCTATAAACATTGGGCAATCCTGACATGAAAAGTCAGAACATTTTATTTAGAAAATACTGAAATTAATAATTTGACATTACTAAACCCAATTTCCTATTATTTTGTTTTTCCTTTGGCTATAATTGTTAGTTCAGTTTGACCCAAATTAAAAAGTCCTTTGGTTTCCTATCATAAATGCAATCTACATTTCAGTGTAGAATTATTACCTGACTGAAGTTATAAGAGCAGCCTGTTCACAGTAGTAGCTGGAGTTGCTACTATGGTGCAGTTCCATCACCATAACAGCAGCCAGCTGGTCAGGAAGGGCAATTAAAACTAAGTTGTGAAGCAGACAAGATAAGCCATAAGGAGTAGAAAGGATCTACATGGAAAATGGGGTTAGTCTATTGATTAGGAACTCTGACTGCACAGTCAGCAGTTTTCTCATTCGTGTTTAATATGATCGGAAATTAGGCTGCATCCAGATCAGTTAATGGGAAATTACTATCTGAAAAAGAGGCCAAGGTGAAATATTGAAGTTCTTTGGGAAGATGCAGAGGGATGATAATAATTCAGTAAAGAGACTTAACATTTAATTTAGTTAAGAAAGATGAAATATACAAATCCAGTACAGATCTGGGCATCTTAGTCAGCTATCAAAAAAATACAATAGGCCATTCTCAATCATAGGGCTACCCACCAGCCACTGACACAGTGAGAAGTGGGAAAACAGGACAAACATTTAATAAAGGGCAGAAATTGAAGTGTGCATCCTCATAGCTCTAGCATTGCACTCAGAGAAATAGCAAGAGAGAAACTTTGGAGTAAAAAAAAGGCTTTGATGGGAGTCTGGAAGAACATAGGTACCTAAATCTAAACCTCTGTTTCTGAAAATCATCCGGCCATTTGAGGACACTGAAATCTTCACATCTGCCTGGGACTAAAACGCATTTATTCCCCACTATACTCCAAAAAACAGCCAGCCACCTTTACAAGGATAATCATCCTCTACCACTGGCCACCCCCACCTCTTTTTCTTTTCCAGCTCTCTCATTTCACATCTACTCAGATACAAACTGAAGGTGCATTGGCCCAGAGAAAACATAACACTCAAGTCTAGTGGGACGGAGAATGATGTACCAGAGAAACACGCTAGATCCTACTCATCTTCCAGGGTCATTTCTGCATTTTAGGCAGCTCTAGGATAAAACACACAAAGCAGCCATGGAAGCCCTATGGAGCATTGCCATATGATACTTTTTGCAAGGTGTTTACCTCTCTGACTTCTCATAAAGCAGTATTAGATAACCACGTGTATTGCACCAGCTAGAGAACCCTTTGCGAGAGCACTAAACTCTGGGCAGCTCCTGAGACCCAGGCCTGAGTTCAGACTCCCTACAAATCCCATATAGACTTGTGGCAATCAGGGCCACAGCTCTTTTTCAAAAGATGCTCGCCTTGAATATCAACAGGCATGTCCACAGCATCCTCCTAGCAGGTGATGCAACACTGACTGTTATTGGGCCTTGGGTGCCATTCTGTACAGCAGTTAGATGGGGCTGTGGGAAGGCTGCACAGGCAATGAAACTGGAAAATCCTGAGACTCTGACCAGAAACTCAGAAAATCTTCACCCAATATTTTAAGACGCCGATCACAAACAAGCAATGTCTTGTAGTCGGACACTCCAACCAGAAGTGCAATTCAGAGTATAATCTTTCCTTGTAAGGAAAGGAGAATTGATCTGTTGGTATGCTTTAGGCAACCTACTGAATTTTTTAAAATATTGTTTTAGTTTTTAAAAAAGGAAATCCATCATATTTAAGAATAGCTAACTTTAACTAATTAAGCTGCTAATCTTGTTTCCATTCTTAATTTTAAAAAACCCAGAAGTAGGAGAGATAAGCCTGTGCTTATGTACAGTGGTGAAGGCACATTAAGAAATTATGCAGAAAGAAACAATTCAGAAAACAGGCACAAAGCAAAAAAGAATATTCTTTCTAGCACTGAAATGAAAGCTAGTAAGCCCTCACTCGTGCACATGGGATCAAATTCAGTCCGTATTGTACAACTGCAACATGTCTTCCATCTAAAACATGAGCAAAGAGCAAGTTAGCTGGTTAACGAGTATGGCCAGGTACCACTGCCAGTCCCTAAAAACAGCAACACCAGAAGCACATCTAAGTTGGATGCAGCAGCATTTGCCAAAATGTATTGTCTGATAGCTTTAAGACATCACTTTTAAAAGACTACTTTTAGAACTGGAATGACAACTTTGAACATGGTGCCATTAATATCTTCAGAGCAGTATCAACCTTGCTCAAAGGCAGCATAGTCTTCAGAACAAGCCTGCATTTTTTCTAAAAGGTACATCAATACCAGCCTGTGAAGAAAGTAGTGTTTAAAATGGTTTTAAATGAAGAATGCCAAATGTGATGGAGCAGCATGGAAACGTAAGAGAAAGGTATGGCTAGGTGCTCTCATGCTGGGAAGGGAGAAGAGACGGAAGGTGAAAAGAGGGAGGACGGATTTCAAAAGCAATGCTATGGCATACAGGAGCCATAAAATATTACTATAGGAATGGCAAAGAAAATTAAAGGCCAACAGCAGTCTTGGAAGATCCAGCAGTAAAGCAAGCCGAAGGATTCTGTACCTCAACTATTGAAGCAACCGAAAAAGCCTTTGAATGCAGTTTGCGCATGGATTGCTAAAAGAAGCTCAAGAAGCTCTAATTTTTTGTTTTCTTTTTTCAAAGAAAACATCCAACCTCCTTCCAGTCCAGTAATCCCATCACAAGGAAATCACTTTATTTTCTAAATTGATCTATGTTCAGTATAAACAAAGTCTGTGTGCCACTATCTTTAGAACTCAACTGCAGTTTGTCCTTGTTGCAGCCACCTTGTATTTTCATGAAGAAAAATAACAGAGAAGAAAAACAAAAACATTTTCATGCTCATCATTCAGGTGAAAAACAAAAGAAACAAAAGAAACCAAAAAAAACCCCCAAACCTATTTTTTTCCATTCTGCTACATAGGTCTTGAACACAAACTAAGACACACTCCTCCCCAGCTTCCACAGGTTTATTTTACCAAACACTGCAAAAGTTAGAAAACAAGGAGGGTAAGGGGGAAAGAGGAATATCTGAAAGATCACAGGACATATTCCATTCAGTATCCCCTTTTCCCTCGAGAGTTTATTACCTCTCAGAGACGTGTCTAACTTAAAGCCATTAATTGTTTCTAACTGCCAGAACTGTCACTCTTTCATAACGCATTAGCATACAGGACTTTTTAACAGCTCCTGCTATACATAATTTCATTTGCAATGCACACTTAATTTTTATTTTAAATTCTAAATTATTTCCAGTAAATTATATGAAGGTTGTTATTTCACCTGTGGAATTTTTTAGAGTTATTTTTATTTTTTCAAAAGTCAGGTGAACAGCTGGACTACAACTCAAACACCAACTAAAAAAATCCCAAATACTAAATACTAATAATTAGTACAGGGAATGGCTTATGCATTCCTTATTAGTGAAACATACACCCCCATCCCACTCCACCCCCAAAATGAAGAATTTTCTACTTTTAAAGAGATAAATCAAAACTGTCATTTATGTAATAGCAAATATGCAAACCAGAATACCTTTCACTTACATCTCTGGATTTGCTGCCTTTTGTTTAATAATGTAAACACACACACCAACTGTTAACAGATAACATGCAGATTTGTAAGTTACCATTAACAGCCCAGTAGTCCTATTCAATAAGAAAGGGATTGCGTATCTGAAAAACCTGTTGCCTTTAAAAACGAATAAAATTAGTAACACAGTAATCTTCAGTGCGTGGCATTTGCATAAAAGTAAACGTGGGCCTGATCAAGGCAACTCTATATTCACACAAGCGGTCCAATTCAAGTAACCAGCATCACTTGCATAAGTAATATCCTATAGTTTGCATTTTAAGTTAAGACATCTTAATTTGGATGGTTGGTTGTACGACTAACTGATACACCTTTTGATTTATGCCTGTTGGAACACATCTGCTAAATTCATAAGCTTCAGATTGCTTTAATAACAACTTGTAATTAAAAGAATACAGACAACCTTTTCCTCAGTAAGTGTTTTACCCCATCACTTTGGTGAGATCAATTTGGAAGTCACTTTACTGAGTAGCTTTTGTCAAAGCCTTTTTTTCCCCCTAAAACAATAATCCAATAAAAACAAGTGAAAACAAGAAACAAAACCACTATTTCATGCCTTTATAACTGTATTTTTCCACTTCCAGTAATAACTGGAATTTGTGCTTTTAACTCACTTCGGAAATGCCATCATCATAAACTGCACATTGCCCAGGACTCTTTAACTACTTAATTAGCTACTAACACACTGTGAAGGAGCTGACTGTTGTATTAGAAGAGAAGCAAAATGAGCCACGCATCCCCCACCCTCTTACTCACAAGCATTTGTGTAAGCCCTTACCTGCTGGGTAACGTTCGATAACTGGCCAGTTGTCCACCTGTAACGTGGCATTGCCACCACTTCTTGTAAAACGTACTACATGGTATTTTCCATCATTAATGATTGCGTTGATCTCTTCAATAGAGATGTCATCGGTTCCAACATTAAATTTAACTCCAATTTTTCCCTGGTGCTGCATTTAAAAAAAAAAAAAAAAAAAGAAAAAAGGAAAAAAAAGAAAAAAAAGAAAAAAGAAAAGGAAGAAGAAAAAGAACAACTAATTAAAAGTTGTTTTAGTAAGAAATAGAGACAGTGTGTCATACAGGGAAAGATTTCTAACAACATCTTCCCTCCTCAGATGTAACATCTGAAGGCTTGCATGTGGCAGTGACAAGCCTCCCGACAGCTCAGTAAGTCCAGGACGTCTCTTTGAAGGATAATTGATATTCCAAATGAGTTATTTCACCAAATTGAGTTCCCTCCTTTTCTAAGAGATTCAGACCAAGATGAGGAGGAGGAAAGCTCAAGTTTTCTTTCTTCATCCCCTCCCTCACCTCCATGAGGATTAGACACCATTTTTCCTTTTAGGCTTTCAAAGCAGAAAGCCTTACAGTGTCACCTGGAAGAGCTATGAGGATTTTTTTTCTATAAAAGCCAAGGCCCAGCCCTACATCTCCTTTCTCCAAACCTCATTCATACTCAGAGTCTTCACAAATGATAACAACGGAGGAAAATTTTTCTTTTTTTCTAATGGAGAGTTTTTTGCATCACATTGTAATAGCTCCAAATCATTAAGATAAGAACACGCTGATTGACTAACAAGGAGTTTCCTGATCAGAGCCAGAGAGGGGTGAAAGGCGTTTGTGACACAGGGACAGCACCTTGTTCCCACTAAGGACCGAGACACCTTTTTTCTGGGATTTGCCTGTAAGCTCCTGTGCCTGAGCGCACCTAGGGCGAAGGGGACTTTGCACGCATATTCAGACTCAGGACCAAGGCTGTAGATTTTCCAGGTGGTTGCAATATTAGCACGTTTTCATTTTTATTGTCTTCTAATTATTAAGATGTTCATTCTAATGGGACATCTACATTTTAACAAAGTCTTTTAATGTCTACTAAAAGTTTAACTTAAAGGCTTCGTGATACTTTTTTTCTCCTGTAAAATCAATTCTATTGCTGAATAAGGACACATTGAATTAAGGAGAAAAAAAGAAAAGCACTGCACAGTATGAGATTAGGGTCTTGTGCATAATAAGTGGCAATTCTATGTGAAATTTCATGTCATTGGTACTGGTACATCCTTCTTAAGAGTTAAAAAACTTCTTTAAGTTTTTACACTACCAGATGAAACACAATGAAACATTTCACTTTGTAACTCTTGGTCATTCACATCAATCCTTCTAGAACCAGCTTCACCTCTCCTGCATAGCTTTTGCGTCTGCTCCCTCTTTCTCTTACTACCCTGGCACCACTCTCTAGAAAGTGTATCCTGCAGCTTCTCATCTTTGGAAGTCTCCCAAGCGAAGAACTCAGGAGTTCTTCCACTTTATTCTATTCTCTTTTTAAATACCTGACTTCATTTTCCAATAGCTTGCATATTCCAGTTACACAGCTGAGCAGCTGCTGAACACCTTTGGAGAAAGTCCCTCAACGCTCTGGCACTATGCTATCACCTCTTCAGCTATGATCTTTTTTAAAACAATAAAAGGACCAGTCCCTGCTGAGATTTGCAGAATGACTCTGAAAAGTATTTTTTCTTATTTGCTTAAATCATGTTCTAAACGTTCCTCTTCTTTTCCTTGCAGATTGTTTAAACATTTCTCTATTGGCTGGTCCTACTTTTCCATGCCTATAGGGTGTCAATAAGGGATCCACCTCGTCCAGCACATGGTCACCTCCTTTTGCCTCTCATGTGAGTTGCAGAGCAATCTCCCAGTTATCTTGGGAGAGTAACTGTAGCTCTATTTTATTTCAACTGGTTCAGCTATAACTCAGAATAGAATTCACCCATTTTCTCCCATGGATGCAGTAGCTTATTTGCTTCACCTGTTTCATTCATATGCTTACTCTCTTTATACAGAAATGTATACAAAGAAATACAACATTGCCCTAGCTCTAAAGCAATCTCATCTTCTACTAATTTATGAAATGCAGAAGAAAGCATATAATGAGAATGGCATATGCACCTTTTCACAGTACTTTCAAGAAATCAAAGGCTTTGAGGATTAAAAAAGGTGACTAATTTTACAGTGATTCATAATTATACTATTCATAACCTGCACTTTATATACCTGCTTTCCTATTTGCTATATATATGTATATACATATATTATTTTAGAACAAAAAATGACAAGGAAAAAAAACCTCCTTGGAGTCAATAGGACAGATGCAAGCAAAATGAAGTGGCATAAAAGGCAAATATATCAGCAGCTTTTCCAAAATAAGAGAATGTGGTGCTGCAATGGTTACCAAGTTACCATTTGTAAATGGCCAGGTACTGGCAAGTGAAATGAATGCTTTACAGACTTGAAGGCAGACCTTTAGCCTTACTTGATACATGCACACTTTTTAGTGAAAAAAGCAAGTTTCCCTGAATTCCCTACATTTGTACAGAAGTACTGCGCACAGACACCAAACACGCAGCTGCAATAGCAAAGAATGTCACCCTAATAGTTGATAACCTACTATAGTGATTTTTTGGGGCTCTATTTCCAATATATTTGTGTAGCTGAGAACATGAAAAACTCCATATTCAAAGGACACATTTCATTTTTTCACACTTCTCCAGCACCTGTGGGCATTTATGTAACTTCCCATAAAACAAGGAAGCAAACCTGGGTTTCAAGTTTAAGTCTTCCTTATTATTATACCCATATTTAAGTTTGACTTTTGAATATCACGCTTAACGTGATGTGGACTACAACCCCATTGCACACAGCCCTTTAGAACCACAAAATAAAATATCTTGCAAAGACCTGACAGTACATGGGCCCAAAGAGCTGATGACACTACCGCAAAGCAGTAAGTCACCATCTATCAGCTGAGTTGCAATAAGCACCTCTGTATGCAGACAGTGGTTTTTTAAGCCCTTGCATAATCATGCAGTAGTTTGACTCACTGTACTCTTCCTTCATTGCAAGATCACCGAAGTCTCATTATTTTTCATTTGTCATTGGTTAAGACCATGTGCACATACAGTTATTGTGGATCAGCTGATATACAGCAACCTGCTGAGATATCCCGATATCAGCCCTCAGCCCTGTGATGCTTAATATAACAGGCCTATAGCCCATTAGAAAGAACTGCTTTTTATTTTTCCTTCTTTTTGGAGCAACATGGTAGTACGGAAAGGGGAGAGACTAATAAAACTGAAGCGTACTAAATTATTACGTCCGCTTTGCCAGCTTCAGTTGCATAATGCTGTAGCAAAAATTTCCCTTTATCACTTGTTCATTCATAATAATCTTAAAGTTTTTCTTCCTATCAGAAATGGCCTCAGACAAATGCTGAATGAGAGGTTCCCTCTTCAGCACCCTGATGGTGGGCACTACTGGAATGCCTATGCATTACTAAGTACCGCAATAAGTCAACATTACTGTTGAATGACGCCATCCTTGCCAGTGACCTGAAACAGCACAGCATTTCAGGCCCGTATTTCTAGGAGGTTATGTTTGCCCACTAGCAAAGATGATCATTTCAGAGCTCCTCTGGTAAAAATTAGATCTGTACACAGGGCCTGTAGAAGTCCACCAGGCTGTTTACGGTTCTTAGCCTGTGTTTTATTTTTCCCAATCTCACCCGGTTGTGAGAGAACATAGCAATGAAATCAATTCCTTTTCCTACGGTGCCTTTATCTAATCTGAACTTGGAAGGCCACAATAACAGAGTGGAGACATGTAGGAGGTGGAAGAGTCTCCAATATTATTTCCAAGACAGGCCAGAAGAGAGGACAAACCTTCCCGAGAAGAGTGAAGCATTTCAAGAAGTAATGTAAACACTGTTTTCTGTCTTTGGAAATGATTTTGAACTTCAAATCAGAAGGTGCTATGAATGCTGCTACAACCATCACGTCATCACCACCGCTCCCTGGGAGAAAGCAGCGCAAAGACCTCCAATTCACCTACAGAACAAGCCACCTGACATTCTGAGTCCCAACCAGCAGCTCTTCAGAAAAGCTAAACTTTTGGTTTGAAGGTGCTTTGGCTATTCCTGAGGCCAGGGTGACTTTCTCTCCACAGCACCACACAAGCAGATAAACTCATTTGGTATTACCTAACGTACCCCTACACATAACTGCAATGTAGGCTTTGCCTACAGTTTAACCTCTGCTGTCCAACCCCTTGTAGGAGTCCAGGCTCACGGGGTAAGGATAAATATATTAACAGCCTCAAAGCAGTTCAATAAAAGCACGTTTAGCTCCAATCCTACATTCCTAATGTGCTCTGAAATGCTAGGAGTTTTGATTGCTCAGACATTATAGGCTTGTGTGCATGCATGTGTTCAAAATATTTTGTCTTCAAAAGCACTGGCAGCTACTATTGTAATCTAGCAACTCCAGTGGATTATTTTCAAGCATGTTTTATGAATTGTGTACTCTAAATACTTCTACCTTGGCTTTAACAGGATTCTGATGAAGCACCAAGAATGCTGATGAACCTGAGAACCAAGCAAGAAACGTGAAATGCAAATCAAGCCGACAGCTGACAGCGCAATTTGTTCCCTGTTGGACCCTAGTCCAGTGCTACTGATCTGCCAACTCCAAATGCTGTAAAACCTATGCTAGTATAGTGTGTATATATATCTATCTCCAGAATAATGATATTTCCTATAGCATCAGCAAGGTTTTACTGCTCTCTGTAGTAATAATTCTGGAATCAGTCAAACATGACCGTGTGCAAATTTGGCACAACAGTACTTTTAGAAAAGACCACAGACAACCTAAGCTCATAACACTTACAACCTTTAACCACTTCCAAAGAAAAGTAATAATATCGTGACTCCCACAGGTGAACAAATGGGGGGGGAGAGCGGGGGAATCAAGCATACCAGCTTGCATCTTATAGTGTCAGTCCCTGAGGCACAACTTTCTGGTGAATGTGATAACAAAGTCTTAGAAGTAACTGATGGTTGACTTTGATTTTATTGAAAAGTAGATTTCTTGAGTTTTATTAAGATGAGTGAGATCAGTTTCACTCAAATGTGAGCAGAGGATAATATTCTATATTATAGAAATATATGCAAAATAATTAAAATAATTTCTGATTTTCTGAATCATGTAAGGAAATGCATATGTAAAAATAGAAATGTTTGCTTCAGGAAGTGAAGGGAGGATGCATAATGGACAGAAGATACATTTGAACTCCAAGTTTAATTGAGTAACTACATATATTTTAGTCTAATGATCCATCAGTATTTTTTATTACCATCTAGTATCTTCCAGAGGAAATGTTTCCTGGGAAACATAAATATAAAACGTCTGAGAAGAGTTCTTTGAATGAATCCATCTTTTATATTCCAATGAAAGAAGTTAACTTTCTGGATATGGATTTTTAAAATCATACTCTCAGGTATTATGTCATTAACCTAACATCACAAATTATTTTTTTAATTTTTTTTTTGTTATTGCTTTTCTCTATGAGGAGTGATAAAATATTCAACCTAATTTTTACCATCAGTAATCAAATCTTTTTACTTTTTAGTCAACTGCAAGACAACACACCATAGACACAGGCATCCTCATGTCATCCCTCATCTTGAGTACTTACAGTCAGGTTTTGTGTCCCTTCATGAATTCAGAAAGGTAACCCTTTTCAGGGATGGATTATAGCTTTCAGTACATCAGTGCTTGACATACTGTAGAAAATGTAGGAGGGGCTTGAAAACTCTATCAGAGCACTACCAGGCAAAGTTATCAGTCATAAGTAGGCACTTCAAGGAAGGAAGCAAAGATTTTTTTGCTGATGTCTGATAGGGTGTATCCACCCAGTATGCAGTTGTTGATAGACTGGCATCTGACAAACGTGAAGCTGTTTGGTTTCTCCTTCTTTTCCCAAAAGCTGGAAATACATAGCTACTGTGGAGAAAGGAAAATAAAAAATAAAATAAAATAAAAGAGTCTTCTCCCTTTCCTGGCTGCCTAAGCAAGGAGACTGAGCTATTCCCAGTGTTCCTTCTTGCCAGTTCTCACCATTTATTTGCAACATTCCCGATATTTGCTTATTTAAATCCACAGTTCTGTAGACATCAGGTTATAAGAAAATCCCACTTTTCATTTTAGAAAAAGCTTCTGTTCTGATAATTGTACAGAAAAGCTTAAAACAGAAAGCCTTGCAGGCTGCTGCATTGGCAGGCTAATAGAAAGAATTTAAAATAATGTTAAATCCCATGATTTTAAACTAAATGCTTGATTTTTTTTCCAGCTCGAGGTGTGATACTCTGTACAAGTGACACTGATTTCATTACCCTCATATCAAATCTGAGCAACAGGCAGCAAAGTGGGCTTCCTTTCAATCCAGTGTCCCAGCAATTTTGACTGCTCGTCCTTCTCCACTGGGCTGGCTTCTGGAAAGATTTTTTCTCCTTTACTTGACACTCAGCCTCCTGGCGCCTCAGATGGTAGGAGTGCAGGGATAAACTGACAATATTTACTTCCCAAACTGCTCTATAAGACTTTATGTGCAGCTGACTGGTCTTTTTGAACCTCCAATGCACAGCGTGCTTGAATTCAGGACCCTGAATTAGAATCTTGAAGGATATAATTACTTGGCTTGAGTGGTGGCTGGCATCCAAATGTGACCCTTGGATTCCTGCAAGAAGCATGGTCAGGTCTGTGTTACCCATTTGCACACACCAATCCAATTTGAAATTGCTGCCTAACACTACGCAAAGCCACTATTCATACTATTCAGAGAGGAAAAATGTTGCCTGCAGAGCCACAAACGTTACCAATATTTCCTGCAGCACCTGTGCACGCTCACCTAAGTGCAAACCCGAGTACGCATTTCTCTTTTACACCAAGATCCTTCCAGAGACAGTACAAGGCACTTGAAAAATGGACCTATTACCATAAATATACAGTGACAGACCTTCCTCCCCCCCAGTTTTGGGATCCTCAATCAGCTGTTCCATGGATTTTGGTAGAGGGAGATGAATAGGGATTTTGCAACATATTTTGCTCTCACATTTTACTCAGAAGTTCTGTAAGATCATTTAATAAACCTTTAAATGACCCCAGTTTCATGCCATTAAGTTACCTAGATATTTGCTAAATCAATACAGAAATAAGAAAAAAAAAAAATCATTGTTCACCAGATGCCCCTGGTTGACATATAAGAAATAGCACTTTCACTGTAACAATATTATGTATGCAAATACATACAGATGCTACCAGAGCTACTGCACTTTTAAATGTTGCTCTATAAAAATTAAGCAGCTTCTATCCTTAAAGCAATGACCCTTAAAAGAGGTAAGTGAAATATGGGCCCACCATCACACTAATTTACAACTGAGGTGTACCTGAAAAAAAAGCTAACTAAGTGGCTCACTAAATGGAAGAAGTGACACATGACTTAAAACGATTTTTTTATGTCACAAAATGCCATATATGCGATCACGGAACAAAAAGCTTGGAAAGAAGGTATGACAGAAGTGTTCACTGCCCCAGCATTTCAGGGCAGGAAGCAACTACTCTTTACTACTATGAAATAATGACTTGTATCACATTCTGCTTTAAAATAATTGTCCTCACAGTCTGTTTTAAGTGTTGTTAGAACAATTTGATTTATACATAAAGCCTAGCAAGTAGAAAATGTAGAAATATTTATAAATCTACAATTCTGACACTTCAGCTCTCAGACTGCAATTTTCCTGTTTAGTTTTAAACATTGTCATTCTCACTGCTATATATCATATCTGTATTATTTCAAGTTACTCTGATGATGAATTACTGAGACGATACAATTACCCTAACAACCAGCCCCCCAAAATGCAATAGTTATGGAAGACATATGGTGTAGAGCCTGCAGCAGCAGCATACTGCATCTTATTATCCACTCAGCATCATTACTGCAGTACACAAAATTAAATATTTTCTGAGAAAATATGTGGTAAAGAACAATTCAAGTAGTCAGCCATTAACATGGTACTTTCTGTCAAAACAGCATGTAGCACAGAAATGTCTTGACTGTGCTAGTGTCTCACCAAGGATTCCCACTTGTGGTGAGATGGTATGGATGGGCTAAAGAGACTACAGATGCTGTTACACCAAACAGAGCCTAATTTGAAGGAAAAGAAAGTCTTTTAACTACTGGCCAAAGTAACTCACATGCCTTGACTTTGTTCTTGTATGCTTATTTTCCACTTAGGCAGGCACCTGTGAGCTTGTGCACCTCAAACATATTATGCCCAGCCCGAGGAATGCCATACTCATTGGGAGCTCCAGCTACTCAAAAATGGCAAACACTGGTCCTCCCCACACATACATCGACATGTGTTTCCAGATGAGCACAGTGAGATTTGAAAACTAGGCTTGCTTTCCACTTTTTTATGGTGATTTTATACAGAGACGATTAAAATAGTGTTCCTGGGACTGGATACAGTCATCCAAAGGTGTAAAGATACTCCTAGAATAAAAACCAAACGAGTAGCACCTTGATATCGGTACAATCTCATCCACACTGGAAATTGTGCTGGTTTAAGGGTATTGATTTCTGTGCTTAGAAAGGCTTCACAGAACTCTTCTGATAATTTGTGTTTCTGAAACAAATCCAAAATCAGAGTCAGAAGGAGGTATAACTGGGACCAGATGCGAAGAATCAGCAAATTCTCAAGCAGGCTTTCATGCTAAATGATTAATAGCCGTATGATCAACACACATGCTCATGAAAACAGAAGTAATAAATTTTTGAGAATCTGGGTCAAAGGGCTTTTCATATTCAAAACCTGTAGAGAATTATTAAAACCCAAAAATGGTATTAGACACCCAACTCCTATTGAGCTTTAATGAAAACTGAACACCTACCTGCCATTCACGCCTTTGATGAGCTTTCCTTTAATATTAATGACAATCTTGAATATTTCCAGATGCCAACCACAGATACAGGAACAAAGTACTTTTTAAGCACTGTTTAAATGAAGACTTTGCATTCCATTATTGTTCTGATTGCCCGTATACAGGCTGTTTAACATCTTCATCAATGACATAGACAGTGGGATCAAGTGCACCCTCAGCGAGTTTGCAGATGACACCAAGCTGAGTGGTGCAGTTGACATACCAGGAGGACAAGATGTCATCCAAAGGGACCTGGACAAGCTGGAGAGGTGAGCCTGTGTGAACCTCATGAGGTTCAATAAGCCCAAGTGCAAGGTCCTGCACCTGGGACGGGGCAACCCCCAGTATCAGTACAGGTTGGGGGACGAAGGGATTGAGAGCAGCCCTGCTGAGAAGGACTTGGGGGTACTGGTAGATGAAAAGCTGGACATGAGCCGGCAACGTGCGCTTGCAGCCCAGAAAGCCAAACGAATCCTGGGCTGCATCATAAGCAGCATGGCCAGCAGGTTGAGGGAGGTGATTCTGGCCCTCTGCTCTGCTCTGGTGAGACCTCATCTGGAGCACTGCGTCCAGCTCTGGGGCCCTCAGCACAGACATGGACCTGCTGGAGCGGGTCCAGAGGAGGGCCACCAAAATGATCTGAGGGCTGGAGTACCTCTCCTACGAGGACAGGCTGAGAGAGTTGGGGTTGTTCAGCCTGGAGAAGAGAAGGCTGCGGGGAGACCTTATTGCAGCCTTCCAGTACTTAAAGGGGGCCTACAGGAAGGATGGGGGCAATTTTTTTAGCAAGGCCTGTTGTGACAGGACAAGGAATAATGGTTTTAAACTAAAGAAGAATAGATTTAGACTGGATATAAGGAAGAAATTTTTTACAATGAGGGTGGTGAAGCACTGGAAGAGGTTGCCCAGAGAGGTAGTGGAGGCCCCATCCCTGGCAACATTCAAGGTCAGGTTGGATGGGGCTCTGAGCGACCTGATCTAGCTAAAGGTGTCCCTGCTCACTGCAGGGGGGTTGGGCTAGATGATCTCTAAAGGTCCCTTCCAACCTAAAGCATTCTATGATTCTATGATACAAATATATTTCCAGAATTGTTTCCTAACCCTTCTTCTCTTGCTCTGGAGTCTCCAATTGGAAACAACCTGTTCCTAATTCATCTTGGCTGCTAAGTATTCATTATTGACATGAGCTTATGTGAAAGACAATTGAAAGAAAAAACCTCAAAAAACCCAGCCCACAAAGTGATTTAAAAGCCAAGAATCTGAATAGCGGACCTAGATTAATATTTTTGCCTCCTATCTGTAAAATGAAGAAAACATGATATTCTCACTTCAGAAACTTACTGTCTATCTGAAACAATTAATATCTGCAAAGTAGTTAAGCAGAAATAGAACCAAAAAAACCCCAAACAAACAAAAAAACGATCAATTACTGGTCTATGAAACAAATGTACAACTGAAGTGAAAAGACCTCACACAAGGGAACACCGTTATGCTATTACCAGACAGAAGAGCTACAACACACCACGGGTTGGGCTTGGGCTCCTTACAGAAAGGCAAGTCCTGGTTGCTGTCCCATTTTCTGAGCAGTCCTATCATTTCTGTTGCCAGCTTTCTTTCTCTTATCATCAAGTGTAGAGTCGTCCTACAGCAAGCTTTAATACCATGTATATTTTTCTCAATAGTAGTAGTTTCCTTTATCTTACCTTTCTTCATCTTGAAGATCTTTCAGAATCAAAACCAATTTGACAATTTCCCTGCATGCTGTGCTGAGATACGCAGTGCGGAGTAGCCTATTATCAATGCTACGACGGAGGATCTCACTTCTTTTGATCACTTAATGCTGCAGAGCATGTAAAAATTCTTACACTGAATACATGTAGCACATGAAGTGATCAAACAGCTTTAGTTGACTGGACTGTGAAATCCAACGGGTAGCTGGAAGGGGAAAGCAAAATCTGATAGTTACCTCTACGTTCTCCTCTGCTACTGCTGCTAACAGCCCCCAAGGTTTGAAAGACATTGCTTTGGCATCTTAAAAAACAAAACAAAACAAAAAAAACACCCTGTGGAAAAGAAGTGCCACAAAGTAATGAAAGGGCTGTGTACAGGAAATCATTAATGTTTGTAAACAGCTTCTATAAGGAGGAAATCTTTGAAGGAAGCATTACAAATAGGACAAGCACCTTCAACAATATGCTCTTCAAAATGCAAGAAGCTTGTAAATAAACTTAATTGTATTTAGAAGAAACCTGCCAGATATTTGAAAAGGATAACCCCAAGCAAATCAGACAAAAATCAAACCAAAGTTAACCCACAGTGAGGGAGCTTTGCATATAACAAAGTTCAGTACTGTCAGGCTCTGAATGCCTGTCCAAAGCAGGGAACAGTCATGAATGTTGTTGTCTTCACTGGAATGATCAGCATCAGTCTTGAATGATGTCCAAATATATTATTTGTGTTCATGAACACAATGGTATTTAAAAACAGTATATAAATGCTTGCTTTAGAACGTGTAGCACAACAGCCATTAACAGCCAAAATTGCAAAATGCATCATTATCTTCAAACTGCACAAGGGAATGGAACAATGTCATCCTTTTAGTTATAAATTCTTCACTTCTTATGTACTTTACAATAGACTTTTACCACTGTTGGAAATTACCACTTTGCAAATGGGGTCTGTTAGGCAACCAACAATCAACTTTTTAGGGCATTATTCTAACCTTACCAATAGTGTACTCCTGATTGCTGCCCTTAGTGCATCTACTTTCTTCTCTTTGTGTTTTTTATATACCTGGCAGATATTTACCTCTGAAAGTTAGAAGTCAGAGGTAACCCCACTGAAGTCAAGGCCACTTTAGAAATAGCAAAGTGGTAAAACCAGGGCATCTCTCATTAGAGTTACTTGTCACTTTTTCAGAGCTTCTGCCTCTTACTGCTATTCTCACATATTTCAGTGTGGAAGAGATGTGATGGTAAAATAGTTGACAGGCAGCTGCTGCAAATGATGTGCTTTCACTATTTTTATTAAAATTCTGGCTTTACCAAGATCAAGGTTTTCCTAGAAAAAGCTTAGTAGAAACCAGACATATAACTGTTTCCATTTTCATACTTCTACAGCTTTAATGTTAGTGAAGGACTAGTTGAAAAGGAAAAAAGGGGAGGCGCAGGATTTTACACACCAGAAGACCCCCACTATAAATAGCTACGCTACAAATACATCCCATTCCCGTAGCTCAGCTGCTCCAAAGTGCAACCTAGCTGGCTGGCATATCTATGACTTGTGACATACAAATCTTTGATTACATGGAGGCTGTGAATAGCTTTGCTTGTATTTGGTCAGACAAGCCTTTGCAAATGCATCAGGTGGCAGAGAAGAGAATGGGCATCTCTAAAAGGAAGGACAACAAAAAAAAGAGCACAGAGTCACTGGGAATGGGATTCATAGACCTGTTGAATCAAGTCCCACTCTTAAGGCTTCCTAAAAACGTAGCAGGGTGAATATTTTGCATCTTAAATAGCCTCCAGGGTAGCTTCCTTTTGAAATGCCTTGTGCTCTGCAGCACATAACCCAGTGTCTTGCTGACTTTGCTAGCATCACAGAGGTGAGGTTTCCACATGGGTGAACTAACCACTCTGGAGCAATTTATTCAAGAGCATTAGGCTCAAAATGGCTTTAGTGTAACATCAGGCAAGGTACATATGTGTGCATGTGTGTGTGGTGGTGCACACATACAGCCTTTCAGACATCCTTCTGCACTAAATGTGATAACTTTAGGGCTATAAAAAGCAAACCCTCTTTCTTTTTCTTCTCTTATTTCTCTAAATTGCTCTTTGCCCACAAATAGTCTCGTTAAGCAGTAGTATCATTAGAGGACACCATACACAAATCTTTTCACCTGAAGTGAAGCTAGCTTTTTGCCACTTCTGCTTTGCCTGTGCAACTGCTAACAGATTTCTTGACTCTTTCACCATAGCAAAGGGCATTTGTGATTGACAGATCTCCCCAATAAGCATTATCCTATTTCCTCTTTCAGCTCTGCACATCCTGGGAACTGCTCAGGCAGAGCATCGTGCAAGTACTGTGCCTATCCTGCTGTGAAGAAACTCCACAAAATCCAGCATTTAGAAGATACCACAAACAAGGAATTCCCATGGAGCTGCTCTTCCACTAAGCTCTGCTTCTTATAGTACAGGAGGACTTACTTTGCCTCCTAGATAATTATAATTCATTTTGGTGCTCCATTCCACATTCAGAAACTAAACTTTAAGTAGAGAGAGAGGTACTGACAATCAAAACCTTTTCCACCTTCTTTCTCCAATATAAATACATCATGATCTATATATGTATGCAGATGCCTCTGTGCATGTACGCTTGTATGTTTTATGGTCACATACATATATATGAATGATGAGGTGAGATAGAACATCCTTCTACACACACTCCATATAGAGGTATAAGAATACAAAACAACATTACGAATATTTGCCATTATTGCTTAGCAAAAGGTGGTCAGGTACTGTGATGAGCAGAGTAGGACAACCATGGTAAACTGGGTTCTATGGGAATGATAATATTAAATAACAACATTTGTAATCACCTCAAGGCAGAGAGCTTTCCCTCTCGTTTGTTGATAGGTAACATGCTTTTTTTCTTCATAAGCAACAAATTACAGAGAGGTGAAGTTTGCAGATGTACATTCTTGAGCTTTGCAATTTTGTTCTTTGACTAATTTAACTAATGCTGTTCTAATTTAAAATGTCTTCGGTGTATCAGTTTCAGTGCTGATGGATGTTTGCTTCCTGCAGAATACTATCAATTAAGAGACTTATTCTAACCATAAAAATAAAATGATGCTCTGTTTGTTGTTAACAGAGAGTCTAAACTATAATAAAGATTCCTGATTAATTACTTATAAAGGAGAATTGACCTTAAATAGGGTCAACTTCTATGTCAGACAGCTTAATTTATTCTTTAATTTCTGTGTGTGAACACATTTGTCTCTACCAAACAATTGATTCATAGCTCAATTCAAACTCTTCAATTGTACTTTTGTATTTTAAGGGGAAAAATAAATAAAAATGGTATCTTTTGAAACCAGTATATCTGTTCGGAGCAAGACCCAACTGCCTTAAGTAACAAAAATTAATGTTTACGTGTTTTTACTCCTGTTACCCTGCTGAAACAATTCTTGTAGAGATAGCACTACTGGTGGGATCTGGGCAGTTCTCGGACCCTTCGGGTACCCTTAAACTACCTAGTTCAGGTGCTAATATCAGTGCAAGAGTGGGGTACATCTCTAGACAGATAAATATTCAGACAGTCAGCCTATGCTGCATTATCCCTTCAGTGCCCTTCTCCCACTGTGTGAGGGGAATGATTTTAAACCAGCTTAGATATGTTGACACAGCTAATTGTGGTGCCTTAGACTGAAGCACAGACAGATCTTTAATTTTGTTCTCTGCACATGTAATAAGTAAGAAGCAGTAAACTAAAATATTGTGCAATGTGCCTACTTAATAAAACACCTAGGGGTGTGCATGTTCCACAGTCATTAATGAGACTGATATATAGCACAGACAACCTCAGGTATGCATATATGAGGAGCAGCTGCGGCATTAGAGAAAAGTCAGGCTTCCAAACCTATCTAAGAAGCTGGGTAAATACTCAGGAAATCTTGTGCTGAGATGTATGCTGTCACAGCTTGATGTCTATCTCTGCGTACCCCAAGGGAGGGTAGCTGGATTCTGTTGCTTCCCATGTATCCTTATAACAGTTATTTCAAAAGATTAATTTCCTCAAAGAAAAAAAAAAAAAAAAACCAACCCCACACCTCTCCCTCTGACATACAGGAAAAATGACTGCATTTCGAAAGGGCTCATGGATTCACTGTTTGAAACTACAAAACTCTCACTGCTTACCATATTTACCTTTATGTACTTCATTAGTACTTGATAGCAAGTAAGAAGAGGTTCTAGCTTGACTTTTAGTAACTGAGATAGATAAAAATAGGAAAAAACAGATGTGTTTTCCTTGTGAACAATTGTTTTGTTCTAGAAATTAATGAAACACTTCATAGAAGCCTCAGGATACAAATCATGCAGAGATGGCCTATGATCCACTAGAGAGGGTTGCTTTGAAAACTTTATATAAAAATAAATAAATGGAAATAAATCCATAACCAACTATAAAGCACTTAATACCTTCACAGTTTTCTAATAAGGGAATACACCCAAACCCGAATACATTAAGGTAAACCTTTCATATCCAGCGTCTAACTTCTTTCTCATTACTATCCCTGTTGGGCAATGGACTTAAGGTTTGTTGGATACAGAAGCAACCAAAAAGTGCAGGAAGCAGCACAGTACGAGTGGCCTTTAACCTTCAAGATCTAGTTTGTGATTTGTAATCTCAGATTTCTTTTTTCTGGCCATTTATAATCTGTTGATTATAAATCTACAATACAAGCTAGGTTCCAATTACTAGTGAAACATTTTTACATCATGCTTACAGCCTAAAAAAGCCATTAAAACCAAACCAAACCCCCAAAACCCCACTAGGCAGCTCTTAACTGAGAAGGATTTAGACCTGGTTTAGAAAACTCTATACTCTTATCCCACACCATGTTATTGCAGGCTGGAGTACTTTGCACTCCAGCACGTCCAGGCGGTCCCATTTGGCGATTCCCACCACCAGACTCCACAGCCATTCCAAAAGCAGAAGTAGATCTTAAATGCTGTTTTCATGCAGTCTCCTGCTTTTTTTCCCCCCAGATTTCCTGGCCAAGCTGAAGTTTTCAGGTTTTCTTAGTTCCACATTCTGTGGCACAGCCTGACAAAATAGTGAGCCCACTCCACATCCCCCTTGCTCCTGGAGAAAAAGCCATATAAAAAGTAGCTGTAACATGAAGGGTCAGGTCAGCAGAGCATGACGGTGACTTCAGGGATCTTTGAAAACACATTAATGATTAAAATATCAACACACTACAGTGTTATAATACCTTCCACACAGCCTGGTCCTAAAGAGTTTCCCTATGAATCAGTGGCATTAGATTATGCAATTAAGGCTTGCTCTCTGCTTGCCCTGACTCTTTTTTATATGTCTTGTTAATCCACATACCCTCCCCACAAACCCCCTAAAGCACCTCCAAACATATTTTCTAAAGAGAATATGCTAAAACATGTGGACATAAAAAGTACTGTGCAAAACAACTGTTTTTCTGCCCCCCTTGAGCAATCCTTTTAGGGATATTATTGTTGGTAATAATTTGCTTTGCTTTAAAAAGCAAATAAGTGCAAAATAACAAATGCAAACATGGAGAAAATAATGCAGAAACATATATTGAATGATTGTACAGGGTTCCAAAATCATTTTATATTATGTAGACTGAGAAGAACAATTCAGTGTGGATATTGGCTGCAAAAAAGTATTTTATACCTTCTTGCTTCCACCACAGAATAGCATCAAACAGTTCCAACCAACCCAGTGAACCAAATCATAAAGCTTCAGGCAGTCATGAAAAACTATTGATTTTTTTTAAACCTTTCTTCAGCTGTAAATTTCTATTGATATGTGACAAAAATGTGCAAGTGGCATTTGCTAGTATAGCCATTGTGGGAAAAGCCAAGATTGCAACTTCTCTGGTTAAGCTACTTGGAAGTTTAACGTGGTCAGCTTCGGACTGCTCCAGCTGATCTTGGATCAAATAAAACACAACACATATGTTTCCCAGTAGCAATAATCAAAACTGAGGTTTTCAGATTTTGCTGGAAACACAGGAAGAAATGGGCTGGATATTTCTTTTATTGCTGGGAAACAGACTCCTAATGGCCAACCATGTGGATTTTTTTTTTTTTTTTTTTTTTTTTTGAATTTAGCCCATCTATCCCATATTGTTACCTGACTGATATCTCCTTCCTTCCCCCTGACCACCACTCAGGGCTAAGGGGCTCTGATCTCTGCTCGCTTTGATTGCCGCATCTTCATTCCCTAGGAGCAATGACATTTCAAAAGCCAGGGCTAGGACACCTTAAGAAAAGACAATGCAAGGCTGAGCTACATGTTGCCCTTCCCTTCTCTAAACATAGTCTTATTTATTTTCCCTCCTCCTAACAGTGGAAAAAAGAGTTCATTCCCATCGGGGCTTGGGTCCTTTATTCACGATCAGGTGGGACAACCCATCAGTCAGCCTCTGCCAGTGCCTCTGGGATGACACCAAACGTTTCAGGTTGAAGGTGTGTCTGCAGTCCAGGTTGGGCCACTCTCTCCTGCAAACAAAAGCTATAAAGACGGGGTAATATATTTTCAGCAGTGACTAGGGTACTCAAATGCAAAGCTGCCAGTAGCTGGTGCTGCCTACAACAATGCAACCCATCTTTACTACTGGTCTTACTCCTATGAGCTACAATAGTTTAATTACACCTACCCATATATTCACATTTCTGGCTGGCTATACTGTGGCTAGCACTCAGTCTCTCCCCTTAAATATACTGTTGAGAAAACAAAGGTTGGGGAGGTCCCAGGAGCGCAAACTGATCGTGGTTTCTAAAATTATGAGGCGGAAAACTTGGGTAAATATTTCTTTTGCTGCCTATGTAACAAAATGAGCTACTGAAATTATATTATCAGAGTTTCCAACCAAATGCAGCAAAATGTAACAGGACTGTGCATTTGACCAGTGCCTGGTAATTCAGACACTCAATACATGAGAGAAAATCAAGTCTGGATAGAGCCACACAGCAGCTAAAAGGATAAAAACTATTCACTGAGATTCAAACGTTAGGCCATTTCCTTCCAGACCTCCGTGTTAGAGCACAGCACCTAAAAGAGAATAGAGATGGGAAGCTGCAAAAGATTCCCTGAGCTTCGTACGGCTCTCCCCGATGTCTGGAGAGGCTGCACATTGCTCCGTTTTCAGCTGCTGCTTGCACCACTTTCTAAGGGTGGGATGGACTAAATCCCATATTTAATTTATATTGTAGTTCTTGGAAACAACTGTAGCACTCTTTCCACCTTCTAGACTCATGCTCTGGAGAGTTTCTTCAGGTTTGTTACCAGCAGCCAAGCTGTGTAACACAGCCGTGAAGGGGACTAACAGAGGAAAGTGCACTGCCGTGACTCCCCCCCTAACACTGGCCTCGCTGCTTTTACCTATGCTTCATATTACAAAGAAAAATACATAATGACATTGTGCGTTTTTTAAAAAAAAAAAACTTTCTCAGTCTTCAGCTACGTTATTGCCAGCATCCCATTACAGCTTCTGTAGATCAGCAAACTGCTGGCATTTATTATTAAATGGAACTGAACCTCACACCCTCCTGGAAAATACAGATAGGATGTATATGAAGTACTTGCCTGCACCTGCCAATGCTTGTCTCACTGTTGCAGCGGATACAGAAAAAAGCAAAAGAGTCTCAGGGTTAGGAGACTCCCAGCTTAATACTGTTTAATGCCATAGACTACCAGAGTCATTTCAGCATCTCTTTGCTTCAGTTCATCTTTTGCACAATAGGGATGACATCTACGACACCAGGGAAGATGGGAGGACACGGTGCTGCTCCCAAAAATACGATAACTAAACCCCCAGAGGCTGGCAAGAACATGAAGATCTTTCAAATGCACATCTTGGTCTGCAAAGTGCAAGTCAGGACACTTGGAAAAGATGTGGTTTTTTGTGTGCTTTTGCATTTTCTCCTTTTATGCAACAAAATCCTAAGTCTTTTCCAAAGGAAATTTAAGCCAAAGAAAAGCGTATATATTGATTAATCATGTTCGTAGTATATCTGAAAAACATTTCTGCCATCTCCTCTTTGAGATGTTATTTTTAGAGTTGGGGTAGGAACATATTTAGATGGAAGGGAAAATACACAGAAGAAACTGCATCTGCAATCACATTTCCTGATTAGATCTTAGCAGTGCGCTGCCTGTGTTATTGCTGCTGGTAAATATGGGGCAGTAAATGCCTTCAGTACTAACTCATTCTCATACTCTCTATCCCTGTCTTCTTTGCAAGTCAATAATGTGTATTTGTAAGTAGGGGAAGATAGCATTCATAGGTATGAATTGTGGGGTTTTTTTTATTCCTCAGCTATAAGTATAGGTCACAACTCCAGGCACAAAACCCTCTACTGTGCAAGGAAAAAAAAATGAAATCAAAAGCTCATTGTTTTATATAAGAGCCACCGTAATAATCTCTTGAACAACTGTATGGCTTTAGGGAGCTACATAAAACAGTGAACACAAAGATGCGGAAAGGTGCATTTGATCCCTTTCCTCTTGTTTGTATTTAAAAAAAGGTAAAATTGACTCTATCAAGAAGACATAGATGTTATGAGAGGAAATCATCATGAAAATCTGTACTAATCCAAGCTTAAAAATACCTTGTTAGTAGAAATGGAATCCAAAAGAAAACTTTGAGGATTTACATGCCTCAATAAGCGGTTATATTACTTCCATACCTTAACTTATTCACAGTATGTACTTGGACTGATAAAAATAAACATTTCACTGCATTTTTTTTGTTTGGAATATGTGTGTGTACTGAGAAATAGAGGAAGGTTCTATTTTCCAAGCTTTGGAATATTAAGAGCTTTGTTAGTGAAAAAGAGAGGATGTGGAGAAGCAACAATCAGCTTTATGACAGGCACTTCATTAACCCACATACTTTATAATTTGCTCACCGAACTATCTGCTTTTCCTCTCCTCTCAGGAGGAACATAAATGGCAAAGACTTTCATGAGCTGTTTTGCTACTAGAAGACTGTTAATCTTGCCAAATATACCACAGAGCATTTACTGCTACATATTTATTTATTTAGATTTAGACCATGATTAAAGAGAAAACAAACCCGATATATCTTGAAGATGCATCTCAACTGATACCTAAATTGCAGCACTGCACTTCAATAAAACTCAACTGAGCTGGATAATTTAAGGAAACCAAGTGCTCTAGCCCTGCCAGCAATTTCTGCACATATTATCAAAAATGTGCTGCCAAGGAAATACGAACCAGTGTTGCAGATGGGACCAAGATGCAAGGGGATGGAAAGAGGAGATGGAGTGGGACCGGCAGAGCTCTTCCCTCCCATGCAGTGGACAGGGAAATCTGGCTCTGAGCTCGCATAGGGAGGGGATGACAAAGGAAGAGCCAAGCCAAGTCTGCGTGGCACAGCTCCCAAGAGAGAGCGGTCTGCAGGCAAAAGGAGCAGGGCTCGTGATAAGTTTTTGTTTGGGATCCAGCTGTGATTTTAACAGCCAGTTCCATCAACTGGACTGAACCACCGGCAGCAAGACCACATAAAACCTCCCTCTCGTCAAAGAGGAGTTTTGCAGTATGCTGGGGCAGTAAGACCACTTTCCACCAGCGAGAGGGGAGCGCAGGTATGTCTGTACAAGAGGTAGACAGTTGGGAAACAAAATAATTAACACTAAAAGAACACTATTATTCAACCGCAAAAATAAAGGGCAATCGGTGGTGCAATCTCTTTGCTTTTTTCCTGTATTTATTTGTTATGGGTCTGAGCCAACGTTCCTCACAGTGGGAGATTTTTGATGGCTTTTGGTAGGCTTTGATGAGGCCCGTATTTGCTCATTTGCACAATGTATTTATCTGCACCCCCGACTGTGTCGATCAGCATGTAGCAGCAAAGTCCGCTGAATGCTTTAAATAAACCCCCCACTTATTAAACAGTTCTAAGCTCAGACTGAAAAAGCTTTATATAGCCAACATTACCTGAATCATTCCTCTGAGAGAATTATGGACTGAATGTTGAGAAGACATTTCCAAAGTGCTTAAATGACTATTAATGGAAGCTGTGCTCCTAAGTTATTTAAGTGCTTTTGAAAGTCCCAAGCAAAACACAGCTCAGCAATGGGAATCACCAGCTGAACGTTTCTGTTACACTTATTTGAAAAACAATAACACAGAATAAAATTCAGCAAAAACGAAAGGTTTCTGCATTTACACCAGCAAACAACTGATTAAAGCATTATGCAGCAGAATTATGCCTGCAGCATCCTCTATTCACATGAGCTCAGATACCTCCATTAAGACCACGGCACTTCCACAGCTGTAATATGCCAGAGGGCTTTATGAACTCTCAGTTTACTCCTCAAGCTCTCCTAACCTTGTAAATACAGCCCAACATTCAGGTCACTCCATTGCAACCTGAAGAGCAGAAACATGGAGTGATGTCTTAGGCCGACTTTCCTAAAAGCCCACTCTGGAACCAGGATGCCACCCCAGATTTCCGGCTCTACTGCAGGGAGGTTACAGAGCATGAAATCCTGGTCTGTGACTAGGACTGTGTGAGGCATAGAACCACTAGGACACTAGTGATTTTGTAACATAAATTTAAATAGCAGTACATCATTAGACTGTTCAAAATAACATTTAGTTTTTCAGTTGTCAAGTCTGGCCTTGGTTAAATACCTTTCCTGGAAAAAAAATGGTTTCTTTCAGAACACTTTTTCATGAAAGGGACTTATTTCCAAAGCATATTAGTTTCTGATGTATAAGCATTTTAACCCCCCGAAAACCGTCTGTCAGAAAATTTATGACTGCCATTTTTTTTTTTTTTTTTTTCCCCCCCTCTCCTTCTGATTAAGCACATTTGCAGTTGGAATACATCAAACTGACAATGCTGGGTTTATCTCATTAGAAAGTGCAAAACCTGTAATGCATTACTGTTCACCAGGGTACAGTTTTTAAAACATTGGTACAAGAGCCAGTGAGTGTCAGGCTGCAGAGAGACAAGGCTTGTAGGGAGAGGAAATCTCTTCCCATTATACCAACCAAAAAATGGAGGGAAAAAGGACAAACTTTCATACTGACAGGCCCCTGTTTAGGTATGAGCATCAAAAAGCAATGAAAAGAAGTGAAATAGGCTCTCCCCATAACTCTTGCCTCTTTTGTATCTTTACACGTGCCGACCATACCGCTGTTGTTACAGAGTTCCTGTGAGGCCTTTCGTTTGTAAAAGTCTTTTCTTCCACTAATTCTGTTAAAAAGAAAGTTTCACACATGAATATTTGATTGACACATTATTAGGAAAAGTATGAAAAAGCAGCAGTGTCGCATTAAGCTCCAGTGCTGCAACCATCATCTTTCCCAGCATATCTCTGTATCTTCCCAGCACAGTGAAAAGGCAAAAGGAGACAAAAGACTATGCTCATTAGGAAGAAAAATGGAAGCAGCTCTTCTGAGCATCCCATCTGCTGCCATCATGTCAGAGATATCACATTTTACTGCTGTCACCAGCAGGTGCATGCAATTAGGTGACAGCAAAATGAACTATGGCTTCCCGGTGACTGTTTCGAGCAGATTTCAGACTGTTGGCAAGTACATGATAACAGACTATGGGCATTTGCCTCCGAATAATTCCTGGAATTTTCATGAAAAATGTAGAGGTGATTCATTTCGTTGTAGAAGACTACTGGAAGAAGCAATAGAGACAGCAACTGCAATGAAGTGGGGGATAACGGAAGGCATGGGACAAGGTAATTCAGAGCATTGTGGTTATTATGAAGACAGGTAGGGCCAGTTTGTTCAATTCTGATCTCATTTACACCAATATATGGGGACAATCAAGCCCAAACCAAATACTTAGAAATACCTTGACAATATGTTGAAAGACTAGAGAGAGAACTTGGTTCTTTTCTATTAATTTCAACTAAGTATATTGTTACTGCTCAAGATTGGTAGCTAATTAACTGAACAGTTAAAGCTCCATAAAAGTTCACCAATTTTCACGGGAGGGGAAAATTGTAACACAAGGTTGACTCTCTTTGGATCATTGATGCTGTGCAAGTCAGTAACACCGCAGCTAAAAAGTCTGTTTTCCATGCGCAGCCTGTAGTATTGCACAGAAAAAGGAGAAAACACCAGTAAAGTAGAGAGAGCAAGGAAAGTATTGCTGTGGGAACATCTCCGAGTCAAAATCTACAGGGAAGGAAGCCATACTGCCCATGACTATTCATACACAGCTCTGCTGTGCGACGCGAAGATGCCAAAAACGGCTCTAAAGGTGAAAATGTTCTTCCAACCAAAAGCTCCTTTCTGATGGTTGGGTTTTTTCCTTTGCACTTAATCCCATGTGTTTACAGGGCTCTATTCACACTTGCTGGGGAGGATTCCTTCCTTCCTTATCTGAATGTGACAATGAATCAAAAGTACCTTCTCTTCTGTTATCTAAGGTGATAATGGAGAATTGCAGAGTCTTGCCGGGGGCTGTGAGATGCCGTTGCAGTGCTCTCAGAAAATCATCACCCAAAACTGGAGCAAAGGCTAATTTTTTCCAGGTTAAAAAAAAAAAAAATCTCCCTGAGAAATTATATTAAGGAGGACCACAGCATTGTAAAATATTCAACTGTATGTATTAGCTACATCTGGCTGTTAGGAATTGTACCTCCTGGTAGCCAATTCCCAGGAATGACAATTATGTTCTGAACAGTAAGCTATTATTCACGCGGTATGACAAAAGTGCTCCATTTTGCTTCAGTGACTAGCAACGGCAAAGCCATTTTTACCATGTCTGGCATAAGCCACTTGAATGGGATTAGTGCAGGACTGCAACATGCCTGGGCAACTTGCTTTAATTTAAGTCAGTATAGAAATCTTATAATAACAGAGAATTGTTTGTTTCATAAGGCACAGCTTATTTTAAGAGTGATTACTTTAACACAGCTATAGAGATCATCTTCTTTCTCCAGTCAGAAGTGTTATTGTTACCACTCGAGCAAAATTGTTTTCCATGCAGATGTTCTCTCCTTAAGGAGAAAGGAATACATCTTTTGAAATCATATTGTATCCCGTAATTGTATACAGCAAGTTAAGGAAACTGGGGCATTTTCAAATAGGGCAACGATGGTGGAGCAGCCCCCTAAAACATATCTTAGCAAAGATGTGTAAGTTATACCTTAAAGTAACAAGAGCAGTTTCCAAAGCAAACAACAACTCGTTAGGTTATATTTCTGACGTCTGTCATCTTATTGTGACTCATAATAGCTGATCTTTTATTTTAAGAATTTAACTATTAGAGCCATGCTATGGGAAAAATCTCAACTTCATTTATTTACTTAAAGTTACATTTACAGCTGTGAAAAACACAGCTTAAAGTTCAAGCCACCTGAGGAGTTTAAAAGGGTCAAGTTTACTTTTTTGTAGAAACCCATAATGTAGTGATGCAAGTGCTGAAATGCAATAAAGCATGCGATGCTTTAGAAAAAAAAACCAGAATTAGCTATGAAGAAAGAAAAGCCTGCACTAGTAGGCAACTGAATTCATGCTACTAATTACTGCAGAATATAAAATATCATTTCCAATAACCAGAAATGCTTACAATTCTTTTTTTATGAATTAAATGTCTTCCTGAATCAGCAGACAGGTTCAGTGCTGTTGCTATTGTTCACAACTTTCCCAAGCAGCAATGCAGCTGCAGCCTTTAACGGGAAGCTCAGAAACCACTGCACCAGACATGTCTGCAGAAGTGACACTGTTTTGAGAATGGGAAAGCGAAGGGGGAAAAGCTGCTCTTCTCCACCTTGCCCCAGCACGAACTTAGGTAAACGGGCACAGGGGAAGAAGCATCTGCATCGCATCACCTCCACATAGGCACCATTTGTCTTTCCAGTTTCAAAGCATGTTCTTTGAGCACTTATCCAGTCCTCTCGGACGCCATCCTATTAACAATTCCCACACGGTAAATTCATGTCCGCGAAATTATTCTTTTTGCCCTTGCTGGTAAGTGGGAAGCGTGGAGCAGTGAGGAGTCTCGTTTGTTACTTCCTCAGCCTGTATTTGGTCCCCAGCCATTCAAATCAAGGAGAGGGTCTAAATCTAGGGCAGCTCTATGAACTGCCTATGCAAATTAGCTGCTCTGCCTGTAAACTAGGAGCATGATTTTTACCTCCCGCTACACCGATGTTAGTGTCACGCAAATTCTCTGGATCTTGACAGAAATTCAGAGTGAAATAGCTCTTTGTTTCACTTTGACCTGTGCCCATGCAATAGCAAATAGGTGCCTGCGTGCAAACAGCAACCGTGCCAGGCTGAAAAAAATCCCAAACTTCACAGCGGACAGCACTTTGCATCATAACCAGGTCTCCTAGACATAAAATGCTTTGATTAAATTGGGGCAGCTATGGGGCAAGCAGGTGAAGGCAGTATCAATGTTTTCTCATATGTAAAGATATTAGTGAAGATTCTGACTTCAGTACTATTTTCTAGCACGACTGAGCTTTAAATTTAATGAGATCCTCATTTATATTCTGGAAAAAAGGAAGAGAACAGTAAACTGCATATGTACTGGAAATCAGCAACAAAAAACATTGAGGCAACCAAATAAAACCATGTACTGGCAACTTTTATCCTTCTATTGTGCTCGCTGGCCTCATTAAAAACCTAGTTGGAGCTGCTCTCACAGCAGCTCTACCCTGCAACCCTAACACACCGTATAGATAATCTCGTTGTGCAGGAACAGCTGCCAGGATCCACTTACTGCGTTATGGCTATGGGGCCAGGCACCCTGAGGGGCTGCTACGCCAGGGAGAGGAGAGCCTCAGCACAACCAAAGCTGCCGTCGGATACAACAGAAGGAAACACAGCAGAGAAGAAACGGGTTTTTTCCTTCTCCATCACCACTGAGGTTACAGGGGACTGCAGACTTCAAGGATGGCAAGAACAAAGCAATAGAAACGACAGCAGAAAGGGTGGAGCAGGGGGTGGCTAAAGGCAGTGCAAACAGTAAACTCCAATTCCATATGTTTGCCATCTAACAGGTTTTTAAATATATGCCTTTTCATCCTATGACTTTAATATTAAACTTGGCAAGTAGGCAAGCCAAGCAATCAAACAGTAATCTTTCTGCCCCTCTGCTGACCTCGAGGAAAGACCAAGACAAGTTTTTTATTTTCCTTCTTTTTTCTTTTGCTTTTTTAATTTACATTCCTATATATCTAGCAGAGCTTCGTCCACTCCTTGTTCATTTTTGGATCATTACTTGAGGCTGCAGATGCAATGCAAACAATAGAAATGAAAACAAGTATTGAAATGAGTTAGAAGAAGAGGAGTTTTTAATTTAAAAAAAAATAAATAAACCCCAGAAATATTGCAGTTCCTTGGCTTGCTGCAGAAAACAATTTCCAGCCCCTTGACAGAACATACCTAATATAATATTCACAAAACAAGCCAATTGGAGTCAATATGTACAACTCCCTTTCTTTGGAATATATGCTGGTGTGTCTCACATCTGCAGGTAGCTCATTAACATTAATGAGAATTATGCACCTGAAGAGAGAAGTGAAAGCATCAGTCAAGAAAGCTCCTGGTTCAGATACACTGGCTACCCTCCTGGCTCCCCCCAAGAAAGCATGAAAGGAAATTGCTAAACATATTTTGCTTCATTTCTTTAAGTTATAGTTGGCTATAAATTACATTTAATAAACCCATTATTCAAAGTCTTCTGAGAACATTCAAACAGCAATAATGTTTACTATCCCAATGTACTGTGAGCTCTTATAAGCCATGTATCTTACTGAAAGTCACTGGGCCAATTCCACGGCCACGATTCTCATGAGCTTCCTTTTGTTCTGGCAATTAGGCCATCCGCCAGGAGCTGAAATGATTAGCAATAAAAAGAAATGCAATAGCTCTGCTTTGCAGTCTCTTCAGTCAGTCCCGGTTCCCTTAGCCACCAGGGGCACCACGAGAATCAGGTGAACAAAGAGCAGTAACAGAGAACACTGTAAAAAAGGGGAAAATTTTAAAGGAGCATTGTAAGGCCAGTGTGAAAACAGAAAAAACAACCCCAACTTGTTCTCAGTGAGATTTCTTTCTGAAAGAAAGCACCAGGGTTTTCGTCACATCCTTTTTATTAATGTCACACACTGTGGTCCTCACTACTGCCTACCAAACTTCTACTCTTCTCTTGCTTGCTCAGTCAGGCATTTGATCAAAACTATTTCCTATTATCTATGCATGTGTGCATAGGCACACATGGATCACATTCTTGATTAAGGCATTTAAGCACTGCTGTGATTCAAATAATACTACTAATAATGGATTAACCAGCAGTGGACATTAGTGCAGCTGACGATCTTTAGCCTCCTGCCTTGAACCTGCAGGAAATCAGAAGTTCTTGCCCATAATTGAAGCTGACATGTACAGAGAATGGAAATTCTGTTTGGCAAAGGAGTTTGGATTTTAGAGCTCTGTTGTTTAAAGCAGCATGAAACCTGCAAATTTTAAAATCTTCAGAGAAAAAATAAACAAATCTAATACATTAAGACCAGTTTGATGGAGCAGCATTTTCCAATGGGAAAATAATTTTATTAACCTTTCTTCCACTTAGCTGTAATATCAAAGAACATAATAGTATTGATGCTGACAAATAAATAAATAAATAAATAAATAATAATAAAACCTCTTTAAATGCCCTGGACAGTGCTGCTGAAAGCCAGTGGGCAATAAGGTGAACTGGTAGTAATGTATAGCACAAAATGATCCCCACATTGCTCAGCAATTTCCTTTCATGTTGTAAAGAGGGAAATCTAACTTATTTTTAATATGAAAATTTTAAACAGGCCAAAATGAATAAAAGTGTAAAGTGAGGAAGGACACATGGCCACATTCACAGAGCATTGCCTTATTCCAGAAGACTGACAAAAGTTGAAGAGTGATAAAGTTTCAGTGACTATAAATATAATCAGTCCCCAAAATCAGCTATAATTTAGCCATGGAAAAATGTTTATAGAACTGCCAGCTGATCCTCCAAGAGAGTCATGTGCACGTGCTCTCTTACTGCCTCTTTAAAAAGAAGTTACAGAAAATTACGTTCCTGCCTAACCTCCAGACATTATATCTTATGCAATAAACAAACAGATGTTCTCATTTTTCATTTTTATCACTAAGGTCCTCATGCCTCCTAAAATCATGAGACTCCTCTTCAGACTTGGGGCAGGGGGGGGGAATAGATACATTAGATGATAAACCCAGGAATGATCTTTTCTCTTTAAGTCACAGGACACATCTACTACACACTCAATCACCTGTCTTTCTAGTGCATCTAACAGTGTTTCCTACATATCTCTGGCTGTAACGTAATAATATTGGATTAAAATAATCCAGTCCACAGAGTGAAATCAGAGATGAAGGTGCAGTAAATAAAATGGCAGTAGCAGTAAACATGATCTTTATGGTACTAATCACAACAACTTTTTCTCTCTTCATCAGTTAGCAGGTGATTCAATAAACAAATTAAAAGCGCAGAACCTAATTCACAACAAACCTGGGCTCTGCATGCGCTTTTGCTTCTCACAACTGAAAGCCACGTGCACCGAGGTAGCGTGTCAGACACCAGGATTTCACTCTAGGGTGTTTGTTGTTAAAACAGGCAATCAAAGCCAGTGGTCAGAGAAAAGAAATTGCCAAACATCAGGCCACACTCATTATGTCTAGCATCTTCCATGTAAAAGATACAGTAGCTTTTAACCGGCCAAAGACATTGCAACCAAGTGCAGAACAGACTGTACTTGAAAAGCACGTTCTTGCTTTTTGGTATCTCTACGCCCCGCCCCATCTGAGTAAAGTCAATTACAACACTCTATTCAATTCTTCTTGTAAAACGCACATGTGAATTGTTTAGGAATCAAACGTAATGCCACAAAATTTCTGAGGACAAGGGGTATGCCAAACTAAAAACAACAACAAAACCCCCAAACCCAAAACAAAACCACCACCAACAAAACCCCCCAAAAATCACTATCAGAGATGAAATGCTACTGGTTTAAAATTTGCAAAGAGAAAAAGAAATATTGCAGCATATCATCAGTACGAAGCACTTGACAACCCTCAGTTGATGTTTCTTGAAGAAGCTATAAAGAATTCAGAGATGAAGAAAGAAAAGTGTGGTGCTGCAGAATGGGAGGCTTCAGAGTCCCCGTCTTGGTGGTTTGATCCAGTGGTATTTGGATACCACACGGTCCCCACTGCGCACTTATTCCTCCAGGATCCTCATCCTCAGAGATACGCCACTATTGCAGAGTAGTGTCTTTTCAGAAGAGGCTGGGAAAAAGCCTGATTTGCAGTTATAATTTAAGAAGGACAATGATGTTTAGGAAGCATGAAAACCAGCCTGAACGAGCCATCCAAATCCAAATATATCTGAACACAGACTTCATCTAGAAGTTAGGACCAGAAAAACTTGTAGAGGAAAAGAGACCAGCACAAAAACCTCCTGCGAGCCAACCAAGCTGAAGCAGATGTCAAGAGGCAATTCAAGTTAAAAACTGATGCTTCGTGTGACCCTATAAATCTTCAAATGTGCCTGTAAACTTCATAGTTTTAATCTAACCTAAACCAAAACTTGAAATCTCTGCTTGCAACAACCTGACTGATGTCAGTGGTACTATATGAAAGGAAGTTCAGACTCCAACCTTTTGTTTTTACTGCCATCTTCATCCCAAACAAATATTTCTCTTAGGTTAAGTCTCTCTCAAGTGTTCTCCCACGCTCTTTTGCAGGCAAAAAGTGGTGCGATGCTTCAGATGAACATCTCCCTCTGCCTCAGCCTTTGAGCCCACTTCATCCCTGAAACTGTTCAGGGCTCCTATAGAGACTTCAGTACTTTGAGACCAAGACATTTTTTAACCCTGTTGCAGTGCTGATACTTTCCATCACCATTACACTGTTCCCCTCTAACCTGCCAGCTGCTTAATTCTTCTGTACCCTCCATCTTCACTCATAAGGAGTTTAGCCTGAAAACTGCTTGAATAGAGGTTATTTCACTCTCATCCCACATGTCATGACTGCCACTGTGAATGTGTTAGTTCAAGTGCTGATAACATGGTCTTCATTGTCCAAAAATCCTACTACTCTCTCACCTCATCTTTTCTCTCTTTTTCTTCCAATTCAATTCCTCTCCTAGATGCTACAGATCTTTTGCTAGCATTTTCTAAAGTAGGAATATAAGATGAAGGAAGCATTTTCAACTAAAAGCCACGGTCAATAAAAAATTTGACCAATCTCACCAAAATCGCTCATGGTCAAACCACAGGCTTTTAGGTTCTACCTTTGGGCTCCTGAGTCTGCAAAGAGAAGCAGGTGGACAGGCTTGCTTTGCTTATTATGTCTTATGTAATTCTTATTAGCACCATGAAAAATCTGATCAAAAATGGAGGCAAGCTCTTAGAACGATGCAGCAGTGGGAGTGCAATTAAAACGATGGTCAGAGGTAATTCCAACAGGCCTAGCACCCTTGGTAGGAAACCAGAGTCATGAGTGTCCTTGTGCATGTAGAACTTATGCTATCACAAGCTTTATCTTTATGGCAGAGGACAGAGCCAACTTAGTGGGGAAAACAGGAGGAAAAAAAAAAAAAAAAAGGACAAAGACAGACATTCTTCTGAACACTTTCTTCTCCAGCAATCCTTTCTGTTTCACTGGGTCTTAAGGCCATTTTCCCCATGGGTGGAGTGGAAAAGCCACAATGACTGGAGGAGAACAAAAACCAGAATGCAATTTCTTGTGGTCAGGAGAGTAGGAGCCTTTCAATTGCTACTGACAGCATGAATATACATTAGTCATTTATACATTCACAGACTTCAGTCACACAGTAGTTGAATGTCCCACACTCATTCAAAATGTATCCTTCAGGCACAGAAATATCCCTTTTTTCTTTTTTTTTTTTTTTCCATTTTTACATTGTGTATGTGCTTATATTGTAAACAAATGCAAATGGTAAGATGACATATTAATTATCATACAGAAAGCCCATAGCAAACTCAGTTTCTGACGTGAGCTATTTACTGCAAGATCAGCCCTCTTTTCTAGGATGCTGGTGTTAAAAATAAAGAATGAATCATAAAAAAAAAAAAAAGGCAAGCTAAAGAAACCTTGTAGAAATTACTTCCCATGCTCAGGTATGCATCCACAAACTACAGTGCAATGCAGAGAAACCTCAGCTAGCTTTCAGTGAGCATCCCACCTGTGACTTCCCAGCTCCGTAAATCAACTTAAAGGGAGCTCCACAGTGCCACAGTAGATTTCTCCTGACCTCCATTTACAGCCAGTTTGAATAGTCTTTGTATCCCACACTGCAGTTGTGAAAGTTGGTATAATCCTTGAAAGCTTACCAAAAGATAAGAAAAATAGATACAATAAATCCATTAAAAACACTCTCTCGTTTGGAACCCAATGACTGCAGCAATTGGCTGTGGAATACACACTGAATACAAAACATCTTCTGCTCTTGGCTTCTGGTTTACCCAAAGTGGAAAAATAGGAAAGTTAAAAACCAGTAGTATCTGATGTTTATTCGGGTATTCACAGGGGAAGACCTGGGTGTTGGTAATCTCAGACCAGTTGCAGCTGAACGGTGACTCTATCAGAACATCTGCTACTAATTTTGACATTATTTGAGATATCGCTCACCTGTCTGGGCATCTGGGCTAGGCAGACCATTGAAAAGTACAGCTGAAAGTTACTTCCACTGAAGGCAGTATTCACTCAGCTGGCACTTGATGATGCACTGAAGCACCTAAGCTCAAGAAACATTTCAGAAAATGCTAGCTAACCTTCCCCAGCCACATAAGGCACCTCAGTTTAAAACAGACATTTCCCTAGACACTGAAAGTCGTGTTCCCTTTCATCTATTTCTTGGCTAGGGTGACCTTCAAGGATAGTTACATTAGGATATTTTGGATTCAGATATGAAGCATCCCAGCACTCTAAGTCCTCTCTGGGGTCCTGTTTTCTAAGCATGCTCAATGCTGCACCAACCACTTAAAGAAAAAATGTAAGAGGATTTTTAGAAAAACTGGCAACAGTAGCTGGCAATTCCTCAACTTCGTGAGGACCAAGCCTGCATCTCCTTAGCCTCCATCCGCATCACTGCAGAAGAACAAGTTGCAAAGACAGTTTTTAAGTAATCAGCTCTCTCAGAGAAAGGCTCCCAGCCTCCTAGTAGCTTTTTACTATTTCGGGTAGTTAGTACTAGCCTCCAGTTTATTGCTACTGCCCAGCTGCAGCTATCTAAGCATATCCTACACCATCAGTTTTTCTGCTCCTCCCTGGTAGCTCTTAAGCATCTCAATTCAACATGACTACACTAAAGTTTTCTTTCACGCCCTGTTTTATAAACATATTGCTCCATGGGCCAGCCAGAGCTCAAACTGGGCTACATGCTGCTACTGTGGAAGAGCTCTCATCACTTGCTCCTGATACCCTGTTGCTTCAGGGATGACTGTGAAAGTTCACAGCATCTTAGAACAAGGCTTGGCGATGCTGCCTGACCACCAACAGACAAAATATTACACCAACCATTATTTCTGATCCTAGTACACTGCTGTTAAAGTAACTCAGCTGAAGGGGCTAGCGTAGTGCTTTCCCCTGAAGAAACTCCTGTCTAAAGCCAGTGAAACTAGAAAACTGTCTTTTGGATAACATCAAGAGACTAAGGGCAGGGAAGTCTAATCACAGAGCAATATCTGGTTACTTGGTGTTTGTAGTGTTTTGCACCTCTGTGTAGGAGTGTGGCACATATATGATTTTTCTAATTGGTTTTCAGTCAAATCATTCCACTGAGAATAAGCTCAGAGCACTTGCAGGAGGCTGGGGAGCCTGACTGGATAACAGAAACGCTACTCTGGCTCTCGAGTTTTTTTGCACCTGCATTTTGAATACATTCTTAACTCCTGCTCATTTTATAACTACATAATGTTTGAATGATGCTCTACTTATGGCAATTCTCATTTATTTGTGTAAGCTCCAAATTACCCAAAAGTTGGATAAATAGAGGGCTATTTTCCTTATGAATGGAACGAAAGAAGCAAGTGGAAGTGAAGTAGCCCTCAATTTTATTTTCCTACTTCTCCTTAGAGTCCATTTTGTGAAAGGCATACTCAGAGTTATGAAGTATCTTTGGGTCGTTGCTTATTCAGGCTGAAGTTGAGTACAGCTTTAAATATAATTTCAAAAACCAAACCAAAACAAACACAGACATGAAATTTAAGAAACATGTTTTTAAGGCATCTTTACTGCCATAGTCTTCATTCCTGAAACTAATTACTAGAGACAGAGCAGAACAGAGCTTGAGATCCAAAAGGTAAAGCAATTCATTGAGTGAGCAAGCTTGGGTAGTTCCCGTTCCCTAGCAAATCTGTCAAAGCCGGAGCACAGGAAAAAGTAAAATGGTATAAAAGCAACTTGTCTAAGGTCCCAGCCTTCTAACATTATCAAGAGAGATTTAGGAGAAGAAAACTAAAGAAAGAGACAAACTTTGAAACTAGGAAAAGTTTTTATTCTTGCAGTTGAAAAGGAAGAGATTCCTGGAGGTCAGCTCCATCAAGGAAACTCAATTCTCTGTTCAAGCCCGTCACTTTCAAAGCTACGATGCAGCTCTTAAGAACCTGAAAGAGTCAGCTGCTTCTGCATAAATCACAGTGCAGACAGTTTCTTTTAACACATTTATTTCTTTACCCATTTATTGGTTTGGTGGCAGGCTGCTTAATGGCATAAGGCTTTAAGTAAGCAAGTAAATAAATAAATTTATACCAAACAAAAAAATCAAGGTAGAGAGATTTAAACATGATGCAAGGAGGAAAATGTAGATGATAAATGCTAGTGGCAAAAGGTGACTTTATTGAAATATTCAGTGAAATTAAAATAAGGCATTCAGTTCTGAGGAACAAAATGAAAAATGACTGGCAGGCAAACAGCTCACTTCTGCAAAGGTAACTCATTTGTGAATATTTCAGCAGCTCCTTTTCCTTTGCTTCTCCCAGTTCTGCTTCTTCCCCAATAGTTATGCAGCTAATAACAAACTTCTTAAGAAACGGACAAACCTGCCAAACAGAGAACACCATGCTAGGAGTGCAACACCCAGCACAGAAATGAAAAGGTGGTGCAGATTTCATTCTCCCCCACCTTGTGACAGACAGAAAGCTTTTTAACTCCGTTTCCTCATATGCCAGTGCCAAAAGCCTATCCACCTCTGCTCTTCATGGCAGAAGTTACAGTTACTGCTCTCAGAAGAGCTGTTTTATGCCATATACTTAAGCTTATTTTTGAAACCTATAACCATTAACACAGGTAGAGCTAACCGATGGTGAAATATCTTGGTACAACCCCAGTTAAGAGGAAGACTTTGTCTTTTCATGCATTTTTTTTTTTTCATGTAATTGTAAACAAGCTGGTTTGTTTAGTCAAGCCAGCCAAACATGCTTGCAAGCAAGCACTGTCACTACTGTCTTCCATGGAGAAAGACTTCCCTAGTGGGAATTTACAGCCTGAGATTGCATGTGCTGGACCGAGAGGGTGTGAAAAGCAAGAGGCTGCATGTGAAAGTAGAGCAAACCAGTGTTTTGGGCTTGCGTATCATGCAGCAGTTTGCTAGAGAAATCTGAAAACAGGGAGTGGCTAATAAATTCATGGCATTTTGTGGACCTGTTACCTTTGACTTTTGTGCAGCCATTGACAGCAGCTAATGTACATACCAGTGTTTGAATAATACTGTAGTAGGGGCACACAACTGTGCTACTGCTCTGGGAAAAAAAGAAAAAAAAAAAAACAGATTCAAAATCCCCACAGGCTTGAGTGTTCTGAGAACAGCAGCACTGCAAACAATACATATACTATGGACAGGGTGGGTATTAGTAACACACCACAGCTATAAAACTGCCTGATGAGTGGAGCTAAGTGAAGCTCTAATGTATCCCTTCTGCTGGGTCTATCAGTGGGGTTAAAAGCACCCCTACCTTTTTATAGGTTAGATTTTTTTTGCATGCATATGTTTGTGGTTAGGACCTGCGATAAGGCAACACTAACACTGTCCTCAATCAGTATTTGACAGAAGCAGCAGGGACGATCCTTTCTAACTAAATTAAACATTCTTATAATGTCCTCTGGATTTTTGTCCTTAATTTACTATTGTCCTAGCAGGGAATTCCAGTTCTCACAGCTGCCTTACACTGGGTATTTGAGGTGAACAAGTCATTTGGTGTGATTCCACTGACTTGAACTGCAGTTGCCAGATGCTTGGCACATCTGCAAGGACCAAACCGTTCCAACTTTGCAGACATACATATGCCTTATAGATCTTTACAGGCCTCAGTTTTCCTGTCCTAACAACTCTTGAGGCTTTTAAGAACTCAGTCTTTCTTCTTCCTCCTTTCCCCCTCTCTTGCTACAAGTTCACGACTACTTTTCTTTCCATCTGCGTATTTGGTGATATTCAGTGGCTAACTGAATAGTAGTTTTAGGCTTCGGGTGGGATGATGTCACTGAATTCAGCTGGAATTTTGCTTTTAGCAACTGCATAGCCAGGAGCCTGAAGCTTTAACATCATCATTTGCCCCACGGCAAAGCAAAGTGTATTCTTAGCTTTATAGGAACTCAATTGAATTTAACAGAGTTCATCCCAAGGGTCAGGAATCACTTGCATAAATGCTGAAATTTCAAAATAAGATGCCCTGAAAAACTTTCCAGATCTCTCTGAATGCCTGCATTGTATAAGTGCTGACACAGGCATGCAAATCACAAGATGGGATTTTGCAAGCTTGGTCATAAAACAGATCTACCTTAATGGTTACTGAGGAACAGAAAGATACTGGTTTTATTGTTGTAAAAAGGTTCAAAGAGAAATGATACTGAAATACAACAGCATACAGAATAAAAAAAAAAGAGAGAGAAAAGATACAGGATGAATCATAGCTGCCTTGCCCTGGTTTGGGTTTGTTTGAAGAGAACATATGCTTTCTGGGACTGCCAGATGAAGAACATAAAGCAGAAACTTTGGACGGGACTTCTGATTTAGAAAAAATTCAAAGCCAAGTGGCTAAAAGCAAAGACACAGTACATGCCACCAAATGAACTGATGCTATCACTTGGAAAGAACATAGCCATTAGTTTTAGGAGCTGACATTAATTAGCTATGTTACTTCTATTGGTACCAGTTAGGCTCTAGGCAAATATGCCTTTCACATTAGATATGACATGTGCTTCAAGAAGAAAAGTTAATTTAATGCTCTCTATAGTTGAGCACTGTGCACATCTTTATTAATGCTGAGTAACTTTGGTAGTTTAAAACAAGACAAAGCAAACCGAGTTTCTGGTTTGAGAAATAACTGGTGTGGGCCCCATTTGGTAACTGACAATTAAGGATGGTTCAGTGCATAAGGAGCAGGTGTTCCCCAAGCATATCATCCCCCAGCTGTGTTTGCTCTCCATCAGTAACAAAGCAGGGCAAATCAGGGCAAGGTACTTAGAGCCTGGCTGAAGAGAAGACACTGACACTGAGAATCTGATAGGAATCTTTCATCCTGCTGTCCTGATCGGCTGTAGCAACCTCCTTGGTCTGTGTCTGCAGCATCTCTGTGGGTTACATCAGTATGGCTGGGTCCTGGGCTCAAGGCGTAACTGTGACTGCACAACCTGAGCACCACCAGCGGTACCACTGCAAGACACCTACCTGCAGAAAGTGTAACAGGAGGCTTAGCCTCCTTTTCTGTAAAAGTGTTCTGCTTGGATTCTTTCAGGAGTGGGGAAAAAATTAAAAAAAAAAAAAAAAAATCACTGAGTTTTGGAAGAGCTCTGTTTTATTTAACAGAACCTTTGTGACTCTGGTTAATGAATATTTTACATGAGGCCAGAAGTCATCCAAACTGGGACTTGAGACAAAAATCTAGGATGTTGGGAAAAAGCAGACACACGAAATAGTGCAAATTCTGCAACTCTGTCATTAACTGCAGACTCAGAGCCTTCATTTCATTATCTTTAAGTGCCTAGCTGTTTGCACTGCCGAGAGAATCTGCAATAAAAACAGAAGCGCAGATGTTTTGCTATACCAGCCTAGGAGAAATAGCCCTTGAGCTATATTTCTGGGCATCATATTTAAAGGAAAAAAGACAAAGAATAGAGGAGATAGAAATTTAAGAAATTAGAGTTTACCAAGAGGTACAAAACCAGAGGTCTGTGTAAGAAGAAGGGTAGGAGCTCTACCTACGATCAGTCAAGAGAAAAGATGTCTGAAAAGAAACACAACAGCAGGGAAACAAGAAAAGCATAAACTTATTTTAAGGGCGGGGGGGGGCAACCCAGGAAAAGGCATCTTAGCAGTTCCCCTGACACCAATGACCTCAGTTTGATGATGCCTGCGAAAGGAAGGGCAGATTTTCAGATCCATAAAGTACACAGGCAAATTTTAGAACTTGCATCACCTAATAAATATAGTTCCCTCCAGCCCAAAGAAAATTAGCACAATACGGTTGAGTAAATAGTTTACTGGTGTAATGAAAAAAGAACAATTAATACACATAGAGCATGTAAAATCTTAAGGTGAATTTCCCCCATGCAATGGCAGGTCTAGAGCCAACTGCAGCTACTCAGACCAGAATAAAATCTTGCATATTCTTTGGTGCAGCCACATGTTCTACAGAAACAATAATGAGAACTTGGATTTCCATGTGTCTATAAGACCCTCAGAAAACTGTCTTGCGAAGAAATTTAACTCATTTACACACTAGATAAGCAACCATCATAGCTTTATGTACAGTTATAAGCTATAATATCATTATTTTAACAATCTAACAATGAACTGTCAAGGTCCAGGAAACTATAGAGGAAGGAAGAGCAATGGCTGTAAAATCCTGGCAGTGTGCGAGATAAATACTAATTTAGACATCAGCCATCTAGCTTTGGCATCCCATTCAGAATGCAGTTTCACAACTCCAAGTTGTTCTATAAATGTGCATCTTTTCATTCAGACTGAAGGAATAAAAGCACAATTTTACATTACTGGAACAAGGCATCAGTGATACAACCCAAGAAGAGACCCCTGAATGCAGCAGAATTTCTGATTTGGTCTCTGTATGGAACCAGAGAAAAGAGTAAGTTTGGGTGAACCACTGCTTTCTCCTTCATTCTTGCTAGTATTTCTAGTGCCACTGCAATTAGCACTTATTCATAACCTCAGTCAGTGGTTGATTACAGAAAGTTACACCAGTAAGCAAAGATTTTTTTTGTGCTCTGACAGTCTTTTATAAACCTAACACTATACAGTAGAAATTCAGCAATAAAGACTCTTCACTATTTCGGCTCTGTTTATAAGACAGAATAAGTATAGTAACCAAAACATTCAGAAATCATGAACCACACCCCCTAATTACAAGACTGGATTAAAGATATATTGGTATATTTGTTTGCAGTTTTCTGGACAGCAGGGCTCAAGTTTCCAAATTTGCTTCCAACTTAATGACAGTGATATACAAACACCCGCCTTTAAACAACAGCTGAGATTCTCATAAAGACACACATCTATAGGTACTAGGACTTTACAGAAGCATCAGTTTCTGTAAGGTTCATGGCAAGACTGAGTTAGCATCAGAAATGAGCAAATGCTTCCAAGATTGACCTCTTGCAGAAACAAGAAAAAAATACATGAGCACATGTTCAGACTATGCATAACAAAGCAAAACGGAACTAGTTTGTCTTCTGTGTCTTGATAGATTAAATTGCCCTTTGTGCAGGAGATTAAGCTGAAATCTAAGCATCTCTGAACACGACAGAGTAAGTTAAATAGCAATATCAAGTTTCACTTGCTCTTTGCAGAAAGAAGAATATGACTTTGAGCAAGTATAATAAAACCCCTCAAATATGTTAAAATAAATTGTTAATTAAAAAAATTCACTATTCTTTTCCCCATCTTCTTTATTCTTTATTTATTTTACTTAAACTAGTAAAATCTAGGAGGCCTAAACAATCGGATGGTTAAAGTTCAGTGCTTCCAAATGCAAAGCTGAAGGCAATGAGAACCACGGGTGTTCAGAGTCCCTGGAAATTCAAACACTGAAAAGGACAAATCTAAAGCTGTTTCAGTACTAGAACTGTGAACAAAAGCACATATGAGACATTTAAACAACTGTTCTCACTCCCAACTCTGCACATGAAGAAGGGAAAAACAGAGTAAGAGGAAGATGGTCCAGAACTTTCCAGGAACAGCTGCTTCAATCTCTGTCTTTCATTATTCTCTATTCTATTGTGCATGCTTCTCTCCAAAGGTTTTCAGGTGACTACTAAAAAGGATGACATCAGGCTCTCTACATCAGGATGACCACACGGTTCAAGCTATTGAACTGGTTAACTCCTCCTCCTCCTCATAACCATCTGGTTTGAAGAGCCATGTGCCTTCAACATCAAGAACACTTTTATTTGGTAGCTGTATCCGGGAAATCATGCACAAGGTTATGGCTTGGATGACTTACAGCTATGAATTACTAAGTGCATATAGGAAATAGTCTGCTCTAGGAATCAAAAATTTGTTGAAAGCTTCGAGGTAGCTAAACCTGGGGAGGAATGGGAGCTACGATTCTCTAGAGAAACAAGACTGATTAAAATGCATACCACAGTAGGAGAAAACAAAACCACAACAACAACAACAAAAAACAACCCAGAACCCAGCAACAACAAATGAATCATATGGAAGAAAATGATTCCTGAGGGCAACAGATGTAGTTGAGAAAAGGATTCCAAAAACCTCTCTGTTGGAGAGTTCGATAATATTGGCATGCAAAATTTAACAGGACACACCAAGAATTAATGATCTGTCCTTGAAAAGACAGGCTTGCTCTGTTGAAGCAGGAAGAATTGAGACAATGTTCTGTTCTCTCAGAACAAGAAATATATTGTCAGAAAAGAAAAAGGAAAAACTAGGAAAAAAACAAACCCCCAAACTAGCTCTATAAATTATAGGTCTAAGTTTCTTGAGAGAGAGATGAAAGAACATGTATACTGTGTGGGTCCCGTAGGAACACTGTACCTTGCTGGGAAAATGCCATTTTTCCCCAGCAGGATTCCAGGGTCACTTGGATGTTTTTGAAAGACTAGTGGAAGCAAAAAAGTACAGTCTTTCAAAGACGGTTAGTGAAATCAGATATCTAAGATCAAGGCAGAAGAGAATCTTTGAAATACTGGAAGTGACACACCAGATGATTTATATTTATTTTTATTTTGGATATTTTGGTGTGACTGATATCTCAAAAATATGGCAAAGAAGCTTAAGTTATAAAGACTGTAGAGGTACACAAGCACATAGCCTGGGTAGATAGATTTGGGTGAACATTACAAGCAAGTACTCCAAAATGTTTGCTTCAAATAGGTTAAGTTAGTCAGATTTTTTTTCCATGCTAATAAATGTCTATCGATAGTTCTGTCCTCAGGACATATTCATGCAAATGCCTGTTTGCCTGGGGCCAAATCACAATCAACATCATTTACTCATGAAAGTCAACACCAGCAATGAAACAGCCCATCTTCATTGCCATTAACAATGCCAGGTAGAGAAAGGTCCTTAGCAGATGCTTCTTCCAGCCTGCCATTACATATGGGGCAGAAATGCAGCCTGATCCATGTCATGGAGAAAGTAGCAATCCAGACCTGGAAAAATGCTGGAGCAAAACTGAAGGAACCATGCAACTGTGTCTCAGATCTAAGTCATGATTTTCACTCTGCTCTGCTTCTGGAATTCCTAAGGTCCAATGCACCTTTCTCCTAGCCCAGGAAGCGTTATCTTAGATAATATGTTTATGACTACAAAATTAGCAAGGACTTGTAAAACTCCAGACTGGATTAACCCATAAACAGCTATATAACCTAGCTGACCCACAACACCATAGAAAATAAATGGTAAACACCCAATCCAGCAGAGTAAAAAAGGGACAAGGTCATTTTTCTAAATATCTGTTTCTTAATAAAACATTTATTCAGCAAGATCAGATACAGAAATAAGCAGAACTCTGGCAGCTGATACAATATTTATTATGATTTATAAATGAATCACAATAAGAAACATCCTGCCCATTCATCTTGCACAAGCCTAAAGCTCTGTACCCCGGCTACAAGGGCTGCAAAATCCAAATGTGAATGTTTATACATTTCAAAGTGTTTTAATTGTGCTTATCTTTTACATTCTACTAAATTGCTGCTTCTCCTTTAGATACTTAAGGTCTCTATGACTTTAAATCCTCCTGGTTATTCCCCACCTACTAATATATTTACCCTTAAGCATTCATAGAGGTATCCACAAGGAAATGATGGGTTCAGTGATCACACTAAGTATTTACATGGTTTTTACTACAGATTGCCTGTCAATTTAATTTGTTTAATCCAATACTACTTCACTGGAGCGAAAGTATGCACATATGTATGAAAACTAAGATCAGTGTATGCTTTGTGTATTTATGGTTTTGTGGTTCGTGATCTAACACCATCTTGCATCATGAAAAGTATTGCAGTGCCTAGCTATCAGGAAGGTCCCATAGAAATCACCCCCTCATTAATGAGGCACAAGTTGGAGTTTAATATTGATGTCACAGTAACACTTTGAAAGGAAATTGTTTGATTTAGCTCCCTGAATTTCTTCAGTCAATCTAAATTTTAAACACCGTGTAGTGACATTTAGTACTATGTACATATAATAATCATATTAAGGCAACATCCTCGTACCAGCTAACCATAAAAATAAAATATTGGAAAACTGTGGTTTTACTTGTCTGCAGACCTCATTTGATGGCTCTTTCCTAACACCCTGGACGAGTGAAGATATTCTGATGTCTCATGGACAGCAAGGGAGTGGGAAATTCAGGTGGCTCGTTAGGTTGTGGGGATTTTCTTTTTGGCTGAACTTTTCAAGTTCTGTTCTATATAGTTTCTCTATTACTACCACAATTTTTGTAGAAGAGAGACTCTAAAACATCTTTCTAAATAACCTCTTTCCTCCTTCTTTCACTTCTGAGAACTAGCAAAAGGACTGAAACTAATTATCCTCTACCTGCCCATTTATCAAATAGACGAGTAACAAACTGATGACTTTTAGAGTACAGTTGTCAAACAGATCTCATTATTACCTTAGCTTAATTAAGAAGAGGGAAGGCAATGAATCTTAAGGTAATTAAACAGACATCATCAACTTCAAAGCCTTTCACCTTGTTCCTTGTCTGCAGTTGACCAACTCAAGAACAGAACTAGTACAGAGATTTGATTAAGTCGGTGCTGTCTTTCTAAGCCAAGGGTAGACCAGAGTAATGCAGAGCAGCTACTAGATAACTTGCACATGCCAAATCAAATCTTTGCAAGATGTTATTTGTTTTACAGCCCCCAATCTGTAATGCAGAGCTGGGCACATAGGGTTTGTTTGGGTTTTTTTTTTTCATTAAAGAATTTAAGTTCTCATTTAATTGTTTCTGTCATTTTCAGATACTGTTTCTAGAACTTGTTACAAGAGGAAACTACCGATTATTTAAATGCAAATGCTTTAGTTATTTAAATAGTTAGTATAGGAACCTATTCTGAGTAGATGAGTGAGTTTTAAGAACTCATTAAAAAAAAAATATTTCATTTTCAATCTACTAAGCTACAGAGGGCAAGAATTGGTCAGTTTTAAGTTCACAAAGTCAAACATTCAGCCACTATCTTGTATATACAAATATTTCTTGACACAATTTTCATTTAAGGTCTGCAAAATGCATTTTGACATCTGCAAATATTTAGACATAGCTTAATTCAAATGGCTTCCCATTTTGAAAGCACACATTTATTATCATGAAAACATGAATATACCAGATGGAAAAGGAATATCCTGCTACTCTTATGAAAGCTTCTTGCACATAACTATGCCAATGTTCAAAATCATAGCCTAAAATACCTCCCTCTGTTCATCACACAGCCTACAGTAAGCAAAGCCTGTCATTCAGTGACAGTTTGAAGAGACTTTATTCCTTACCTTACTGGAAATGTACCACTGACTTAGCAAATGGCAACTTTTCCAGGAAACCTTGTGCATATACTGTTGACAGATTAGCTTCACATAGAAAAATAAACTTTATCAAACCTCTCTTATGTCATCTTTCCCAGAATCAGGTATTTAAAGAACATACCAAAGGCAATTTAAAGAAAAATATTGATTCTGTATGAGAATTCTGCAGCATAAAAGAAAGAAAACTGTTCTCAATTACATCTTGTGCAATATGTAGAAACTGTAGCATCTTCTTTAGAAGATAATGTGGGAGAAGTACTGTATTGCAATTGCTGTGAGTATGCAATTGTGCATGAAAAACTAATAGACAACAATCATCAAGGACAAGCAGCTGTGATGAATTTCAAATGACTAAATTTTAAACCTTTAAAGCTTTCAGGAGGTTGGTTAAAAGGAGCTAAACAGAGAAGATACAGCTATAGCAGCCATAAATACCTATAAAATATCTAGCAATGGAAGCTGCTGCTTATTAATCTCATAACTAAAACTACAAGCAAGATCAAAGCAACACAGCAGAAATCACTAGGGCTACAATAAATCATCTAAAAATCAAAATCATGCCCGATAGTTACAGAATGGATTACAAATGGATGTTTCTGAAAGGAGACAAGAATGGAAATAAAGGGCAGAAAAAAGCTGTGGGCTAGAAATAATGCTGGGCAAGTGAGGAAGGATGATGTGACACCTAGCGTGTAGGAAAACCCTTTTCAGTAAGTCAGTGTTCATCCCAGTAACTCCTAAGAATTGATGCTGGCATATCTTCTACTTGCAGTGGGAATAACACACTTCACACCCTGCCTGCTCTCCTGTTTTGATGCACAGCACACCAAGGATGCCCTGGTCTCTCTCTAGTCCAGAGACCTCCAGAAAAGGAGGAAGAGAGAGACATGATGTTCTCTCTTGATCTCGAGTCTGCCCAGGTTTGGGTGGCAGGGCCTCTTTCAGCATCGCCACTTGTGCTCCTGTGATTGAGCTAGCCAGAGCGTGTCCCAAGAAAGATAAAGA